>NC_044055.1:5740861-5748361 GCF_902167405.1 Gadus morhua | reverse complement strand
TATTGGTTGTAGGCTATGTATATAAATATTACAGATATAACATATACAGTAGGCTATATGAATATTAATATCTGAATGCTTATTTCGTATCTTTTCCTACACACTTGATTTAATTTGTGCGGCGAAAGGTTCAATCAACCGCCGAGAAAACGTCCACACTCACCGAAGTGTCCTGTTGTGGTTCGTTCCCAAACCCAGGATCACCGGGACTTCTATGAGTCCCTGTTCTCCCTGGCCCGGACCCCCCGCTCCCTACAGCACCTGGCCCGCTGCAGGGTCCGGGTCTACCTGGAGGGGCGTCTGCTCAGGGTGGTCCCGAAGCTGCCCCTGCCCACCTTTATCCAGAACTACCTGCTGCTGCACTTCACGGGCTTCGTCCATTAGGCGTCGTGATTGGACGCTTGAGATCCGGATTGAGTAGGCCTATTTATGTGTTTAATATGTGTTTTAGTGTTTGAGTTGGGGACAGATTGTTGGATGAATGCTTAGAAGATGCTCTGTAGATGTCTGTAAGAATAAACCGGTGGTGAGAGAGACTGACGGACACACAGAAAGACCAACAGTTTGACGGACAGACAGACGGAGAGACAGACAGGCAAGATTTATTGGGAAACAATGTGTGCTCAAAATCCCATAATCCTCATTGACTCTCATTTCCCACATTAGGCAAAATGTAAAAAAAAAAAAAAAAACACTGACTCAAATCTTAGATGTGGTTAATAGATGTGGTTAATAGAGCAGGCTGAATCTATCTGAAAGAAATATAAATATAGCTCACTATTTTGGTCATATTTCGCCATAAAGCCATACGGTTTTTATTGTGTTTTTGATATAGCACATTCAAGGTGGAGAAAGAGACGATTTAAATATATTTTAAATATGTTTTATTCTGGGAATGGGTTAACCTAACAATTGTTAGTGCTTGGCACTTGGTTCTATGAACATCCTTACTGTAGGCCGACAGCCCTGAATGTAAACGCTGTTTTGAACATGATCTTATTTCTAGAACCCATGCAAGGTAAATTCCCATGTTGTACCAGGTCTCACCACCAGAGGGCGCTGCAGACCTGGGACCGCAGCCTGGGATCCTGACGCAGATCTCCATGGAGCCGCTAAGATGTAGCTAGATGAGCCGACTTTGGGATGTACAGTTGTTGTATTTTTATACGTGTCAAATGAATCATGACCATAGGCAATGTTGTTTGCCCACGTGGATCGAGATGATAAAATATTTTTATAAATCCCACATTTTGAATTCCTTAAATATGCTACAGCCCAAGCCTATATATTGTAGGTCACAGGCCTAACATTTTTTGAAACTGGCGAATTTTTGTCAATAAATTAAACTTTGCATTGCTGTTCATGGATGTGTTCATTAGTTTGTTATCATCGTTGCTCTATAGGTGTAACTGCCACAGTTAAAAAAAAAAGTCAGTTTAATTTAGCTTATATAACGGGTCGATGTTTGTTGGCGTCGGCCTGTGCATTGATATGTGTACATTTAATTAGGCTATTTGTAAATGTTATTGAATATTAGAACCTTGGTTCAATTTAAAAACCAACAACATATATTTGGTTTAAAGTAGATCGTAATATTTATTATAAAGCGTAGCCTCTAGGTAAAAACCACGGTAACTAAATTAAATAGGCTATATATACATAAGGTATAGGCATATCTGGTTTTTTTTGTGGTGAGTTAGGTCTGAATGAAACGCCCACAGAAGACAGGACGGTTACCGCGAGGGGCCCATTGTTGGCACCTAAATCAGGAGGAGGCAACAGGCCGGCCATGAATCAGCTTTAAATAGCTCTGCGTTTTATAATGAGTGACCTTTCCGCAAGCTGGAAACACGTCTACAAATATAATTATAGTCACGGAAAACAAATGTATTAATTGTTGAAATAAATATAGGCCTAGTTCTAAGCCGTGTCGAAGGCCGCCCCATAAAATAATAATACAAATATACTGTTGTGACTTTAAACAAATTAACTTTGAAGTCAAGTTTGCATGGTAACACGGCGTTGTTTTTAAGATGCCCAAGCTGGGGGCTAACTTTAAAGTCCTCATGCTGTGGGGGAGATACCAGAAAGACCAGTCCGCAGGATCACAAGGCGGCCGCTGCGGAAGTCATCCGCAATTATCGGAATTAGCATGGCCCGGCCCTCAGGGGCCAATCAGAGATGGCGGTGCCATGTTGATGTCCTCCTGCAATCAGACGAGCGGTTGGAGTGGCCGCGCGTCCTGGACTCAATGCGGCTAATCATCCTCATCATCATCATCATCATCATCAGCTCGGATTGACATTTAAACGGCCAAATAATCTCCGATTAAATCAGCATCCTGAACAGAGAACGGGATGTCGTAATTATGGAAGCACGCCATTAAAGCATGTTGAGATAATGCATGCATAGTGGAATGTCTAGAAGGCCTATTATCTTCATCATCTCCTAAATCTACTTTACTTTTTATGACGAGACATAGGCTATATATTCCACTTTATTATCTTCAATTGAGTTCAACATTTCTTTACTCCAGTGACCTAATAAAGGTGCACCATTCAATCGGAGCCAGGCGGGCCAACATATTGTCACGGATTGCCGTTGACCTCATAAATGGGTTATATTGGATTCTGATCATTCGGACAGAGCGTCTCTCCAGGGAGCAATCGGCGCGTTGCTTCTCTTTCCCCGAGACCCAACGCATTGTTTCAGCCCAGGAGAAGAGGAGTGCCTCTCCCGGAGAGAGAGGCGAAACATCTGCCTTTCCTCCCTCCTCCTCTCCCTCCTCTCCTCCCAAGCCATCCGTTCCGTAACGCGGACAAAAGCCACCGTGGCCTTACGCTGTCCCTCCAGTCCAAAGTAATTACTTATCATCAATCAAAATTAATAATAGCTGATTGGATTGGTGTGGTCAACGGTTATGGAAGGGGCCGGGCCGGAGAAGTCTCTCACACCGCTCCCAGTCAATGTGGAGGGGGTGGTGGAGGAGGGTGGGGGGGTGGTTTAGGGGCGACCCGTCTATTTGGTAGGCTATCCACTGGGAAACCACCGCCTCTCAAGGCGGCCAAAAAGTCAGGGGCTGAATAAGGAAATGAAGCGTAATTTGAGGAAGATGGATGAGCCCCCGGGGACACGCCCCCTTCGCACCCCCCTTGTTCCGCAGATGATAACCAATACGTTCTCTCTCTCTCTCTCTCTCTCTCTCTCTCTCTCTCTCTCTCTCTCTCTCTCTCTCTCTCTCTCTCTCTCTCTCTCACACACACACACACACACACACACACACACACACACACACACACACACACACACACACACACACACACACACACACACACACACACACACTCACACAAACTCAAACACACCCCTAGAAGAGGAGCAGAGGGAGGAGTTCGAGAGAGCTTGATTTGGAGAGAGAGAGAGAGAGAGAGAGAGAGAGAGAGAGAGAGAGAGAGAGAGAGAGAGAGAGAGAGAGAGAGAGAGAGAGAGAGAGAGAGAGAGAGAGAGAGAGAGAGAGAGAGAGAGAGAGAGAGAGAGAGAGAGAGAGAGCATGTGTTTGTGTGTGTGTGTGTGTGTGTGTGTGTGTGTGTGTGTGTGTGTGTGTGTGTGTGTGTGTGTGTGTGTGTGTGTGTGTGTGTGTGTGTGTGTGTGTGTGTGTGTGTGTGTATGCTCGCGCGTGTGTGTGTGAGCGCGCGCGTGTGTGTGTGAGAGAGACAAACAGAGGACTAGGTAGTGAGCAGCAAACAAACGGCTCGGGTCCCATATAGCGCGAGGAGGTTTCGGAGCAGCGATTCAGTCCTCGAGATGAGAGCGCAACAGAGGACATACTACTTCCGCTCTCCTCGAGCTGCACCACTGTAGCGCGCGCCCTTCATCATCACCCTACCGGCCGGGTCTTTTATCTTGGTGGGAGGGGGGAAGGACGGAAGGACCGGACGGACGTCTTAAGTTTGAAATTAAAACCGCATTTTTCCGCGCGCAAGATGCAGCGACCCGGCGGCCAAGGGACCGCGTTCTCCATCGACTCCCTGATAGGAACCCCGCAGCCGCGGCCGGGACACCTGCTCTACACCGGCTACCCCATGTTCATGCCCTACAGACCGCTGGTCATCCCGCAAGCCATGTCCCACTCGTCCCTCACCTCGGGTCTGCCTCCGCTGGCCCCGCTGGCCTCGTTCGCGGGCCGGCTGACCAACACGTTCTGCGCGAGCCTGGGCCAGGGGATGCCCTCCATGGTGGCCCTCACCACCACGCTGCCCAGCTTCTCCGACCCGCCCGACAGCTTCTACCCCCCGCCGCAGGAGCTGCCCGGGCCGAGGCTTGGTGCGGTTGACCCGGGGAGCAGGCGGCAAGGGAGCCCGCTGGAGGAGGACCTGCACGCCCGGGACAAGGCCAGGGAAGACCTGCTCAACTTCTCGGAAACTTTTCAGACCATATCAGGTAGGGTCCATGGCTCTCTCTCTCTCCCTCTATCTGGGTCAGTTAGGGAGTGGGGAATGGAGGCGTGGGTGTTTTAAATTATTGACTGTAAATTAGATCGCAGCTCTTAAAAATGAAATTACATAAACATGTAAATTGAGACTTAAGGGCGGGAAATTTACTTTTAGGGCACTTAGCAGACGCTTTTACCAAAAGCGACGTACGATAAAGAAATTTGTCAGAAGAAATAGAAACAACAATATATCGCGGTCGGCCTACAGTAATGTTGTAGCTCTGCAATAATCCTCCGTGTAGGCCTTCGTTATCGGTGGATTATAAATGCATAAATTAAAGTGTTACAGGCCTAGGCCTACTCTTTCCACAGTGATGTTGAGGCCTCAGTTTGGCATAAAGCCAAAAAATCAAACTCAGTGGCACACCAACTGATTCCAAAGCACCAATGTGTCATTCAGTTCTGCTGTTATTGATTCACTTATTTACTTAAATATATTGATCTAATAACTATAGAGGGAAACATGCTTTGCATTTATTCATCGAATGCTTTTCAATCCCAGGCCATCTCAGAGCAACTCAGGCCTCAATAGTTACACTTGGATTCAGTTCCACCATTTACTTAAAAAACGGTTTGCCTCCCTGACATTCACTTCAAACTCACCCACTCGTTCATGTCGAGAAAGCATGTGAGATAATGCATGCATAGTGTCAGTGTCTAGAAGGCCTTTTATCAACCATAAATCTATTTGACTTTTTGTGACACGACATTCCCATTTATTATCTTCAATGTAGTTCCAAATCTCTCTCCGGTTTTGCCTCCTTGACATTCGCGTTCAAACTCTCTCGTTCATCATGTCGTTTCCACACTAACCCGTTCATCTTGTCGTCATTCTCGAATCGCAGGTGAAACCAAACTGTACAGCTCGGACGACGAGAAAATGGACCGTAAGTCCGCAGACCCGACCTGCAGTGACCGGGAGGACAGCTCCGTGGACAGCGAGAACGAGAGCTTCTCGGACGGCAACACATGCGGCTCCCTGTCCCAGAAGACCAAGCTGAAGACGGGCTCCCACGACGCCCTCCCAACGGGCGGCTCCTCCGCGGGGAAGAGCCGGAGGAGGCGCACGGCGTTCACCAGCGAGCAGCTCCTGGAACTGGAGAAGGAGTTCCACTGTAAGAAGTACCTGTCGCTCACAGAGCGCTCGCAGATCGCCCACGCACTGAAGCTGAGCGAGGTGCAGGTGAAGATCTGGTTCCAGAACCGCAGGGCCAAATGGAAACGGATCAAGGCCGGTAACGTGAACAACCGCTCGGGAGAACCGGTGCGGAACCCCAAGATCGTGGTGCCCATCCCGGTGCACGTCAACAGGTTCGCGGTGAGGAGTCAGCACCAACAGATAGAGCAGGGGACCAGGCCTTGACCTGAAAGGGCCCGGGTCCTGGACTTAAAGAGACCGGGACCTGGACTCGAAGGGACCAGGGGGACCAGGTCTTGGACTCAAAGGGACCACCAGGCCCTGGACTCATAAGGACCAGGCCCTGGTCTTAAATGGACCAGGTTCTGGACTCAAAGGGAGCACCATGTTCTGGACTCAAAGGGACCACCAGGTTCTGGACTCATAAGGACCAGTTCCTGGTCTTGAAGGCACCTGGTCCTGGACTTAAAGGGATCACCAGGTCCTGGACTCAACCGGACCAGGTCCTGGACACTTAAGGACCAGGTCCTGACTCAAACGGACCACCAGGCTCTGGAATCAGAGGCAGTAGGGACTGGACTCAACGGGACCACCAGATTCTGGACTCAGAACCAGAGGACAGACCATCGAGACCACAGACTCGATGGTCCAAATGTTCCACTTTGTCGAACGCATGAGGCACAAAAAACGGGGGATCTGTTCATTCTTGTTTTTCCGAAACGAGAACGAGCAGATGTCGCGAGAATAGAGGATTATTGCAGAGCTACTGTCTGTCAATATGCTGTCGATCTAATTTATTGTTTTGTAGATATGTAAATATATTGCATAAATGGGCACTATGAGAAGAAATTGTAAAGATGCATTTTTTATGTATTTATATGTCGGGCCTGAGATGTTCTGGTTATTCTGTGCATGCCCTTTAAGGCGACCGGTTTGGTGAAGCTAATTCAATTTATTTAGTTTGGCTTGTTTTTTGTATTTTGTACATTTTGTTGATAATCTTTGCATGTAACTTATAACGTTTAATTTTTTTTGCCGATATTGTAGGGATCATTCTTTTGTGAAAAAAAAAGAATAATGTCGACGTGAAGAATTATCAAACAGGGAAGAAATGTTAAAGTATATCGACCTAATAAATCATTTTAGGCTATACAAAATATGAATTGAGACTGATTTATTGTGAAACGATAATATACAGGAGATTAGGCATTATATTCAACATAGCCTAAATGAGCCAAGAAGAAAACTGTAAAATATGATTATAAATAGCCTATCCCAACCTTAAACATGTGTTTATATTTTTATCTGACAATAATTATTTTATTTAATACCAACTTTATATCTCTGGACCTCGTCAATTATTGTGTGGCTTCAAAAACATTTTTTAAGGCTGGGTTAATTTAACTTTTTCAGCTTCAGCTATAAAAACTAATTTTAACTGGTCGTTATTAAAAAGTAATTTGTACCTATTTTAAAATATGATTTTGGCACTGCCAATAAGAAAAATATGACTGTGTGTGTGTGTGTGTGTGTGTGTGTGTGTGTGTGTGTGTGTGTGTGTGTGTGTGTGTGTGTGTGTGTGTGTGTGTGTGTGTGTGTGTGTGTGTGTGTGTGTGTGTGTGTGTGTGTTGTTACACACTCTTGTTAAATCTCTGTAAATTCGCATGATTTGTTGTGCGTTCACCAACAACGTGGTGATTAAACTAAACGCAGAGAGCCATTCAGAGAGGTTAACCCAGAATCCCACCTCGTCTGTTGTTCAGAGAGCAGGCACAGGGTTCACGTTCAACTTCTCCCATGTCATCAATAAAAGCAACGTTAAATATTTCAAAAATAGAGCTATTTTCTTGACCTTATCTTATAGACTATT
>NC_044055.1:5730861-5735861 GCF_902167405.1 Gadus morhua | reverse complement strand
AACGGGTAGAGAGGGACAGGATTAGCAGAGAATAAGAGGTGGATTAGTGAGGGGTTGACTCCCCTGAACACTGACACCTCTCACTTTCCCTTTGCCCTGACACTAAACCCTAAGTCTCTATCCTAATCCTCTCTCCCTTCATCGCTTCTCCACTTCCTCCACGCAGGAAGTGGACATGTGGCTTCACTTAGCGACCCTGTAATTCATTGTAATCAATAAAATAACAATATATGCAGAGAGATTTGTAGATGGAAGTACCTTCTTGGAAGGAGATGTGACTTCACTTAGTGACCCTTTGATTCATGTTTATAAATGTAAGAAAACGAGTGGCATAGTTTCTGACCCCTCAAGTTGGAAGTGTGATCTCGAAACGAGTTGTTACTTAACTTAGTAACACTTGAATTCATTGTAATGATTTCAGACTGCTCTGGTTGGAAGTACTTTGTGGGTGTCAAAGGTGTGATTGAAGGCCTTGTTGTATTCTAGCGGTCAAAATGCAAACAGCTTTGTAAAGAGATGATATTAGCACAGCAGATGATAAAGTATACACGGTTGCATTTTAATTATTTCCCAAAGCCTAGGGAAGGCTACATTGTTTTATTTAAGGGTTTATTACGGGTCAAAGGACAACCAAGCATCCAAGCATACAACAAACGACTCGAGCTTCTGCCTTTTTATCCACGTTCTGAACGTAAAAGTAAAAGGATTAAACAACAGTAAAATGAAATAGACGAAACCAAACATAATAAAATAAAAAAAAGGATATTTACAAACTGCATTATAAATATGTCAAATGTACATCAGTATACACAAGTACCAAAGATTCGTCAGCTTATGTGGAGCCGCAGACCAAAATGAAGTACCTTTCAGTTATGCAAAAAACAAGGAGAGCAAATATAAACATATACAGTATATGTAAAAAAAACGAAAAACGTTGAAAGATGAATGGGCCAAAATGTCTCCTAAAACATTGTATGGTATGACCTGTCAAAGGCATGTCTGATAAAGTATGTGTATTATTGCACTATTTTGGGGGAAACAACTAAACTTATTGGACACTTATTTTACTTTGTTGACTTAAGTTCATGTCTATTGACTCAGCTCAGGCGAACTCAGGTCAATAAAGAATAAATAAATTCATAGCACAGTCATTAAAAGGTGCTGGCAAATAAAGCAAACGTATATCAAAAAAACAAACTAAATGTAATATTTCACACTGAAAAGAGTCCTTTTGTTCTTTAACACATCTCAGGGCAGCAGCCATTTTTTGAAACGTTTGTGAAATGTTGAAGAGAAAGGAGCTTTCTGTGTGGCATTTGAATTCTGTTTTAGATAACATTAAAAAAAAAAAGTTTAGCTCCTCAAGTTCGAAATTGAAAAGATTTCAATATATTTGACCCAGTGAAGAAATATATACCTGTGCCAATTCGTGTCCATTTAAAAAAAAAAAATTAATCAATTCAAATATTAGCTTAAAATAATCTAAAATTGTATTTACTGACAAAATCTGAATATTATAGTTTAAACACAATGCTAGCAAGTGGAGCCTCACTGTGTTAACAGGGTACCGAGTTAAAACGTTTCTCTGTAAACATAAACACTGACATTGTAAACCCATAAAAACCTAAAAGCCGGTTTAAACGATTCAATTGCAGTTAAGAAAAACAACAACACTATAAACATGCCAAGTCCATTTCAAGAATCTGAATCATTTCAAATTTCAAAAATTGTGTTTTCCAGCAACATGGAGCTCATGTCGCCAACACATACACCCTTCCTTTACCTACTTCTTCGCTCTTCTAGCATTATCATGTTATCCGAACATCAACATAGTTTGGGTTCAGTACCTGGATGAGTTTGCTCACCGTGTCTGGGTTAAGGCTGTGATGGGAGGAGCAGTTGTAAGAGCACGAGCCTGTCAACGACTGGGTTGACCCTAAAGGCTTAAGGGAAGCAAGCATTATCTTAACAACTCGCTTAACAGTCTGGGTGAGACCTGCGGCGCAGAAGAACAGCCCTTCGTACATGAGCACGCCACCCTGCTCCCGGAACGCCGCCAGAACCTGATCTCCGCTGTTTTTTCCCGCCACAAAAATGTTTGCGCACTTTCTGCCGTAAAATGTGCACACTTGCACAGGAGCCACAAAGATGGATACACACAGGGAAGCCCGCACACTACGCACACACACAGACACACAGTACCATATACTTCACAGCAACAATAGAGCAAATTCTTTTGTAGTGCATCAATGTCAGGCCTTCTGCAGCGAGAGGTGGAAAGATACCCAATTAGGTGTCCATCGCATCCGATGAGTGAGTGTGCGTCTTCCGTCGGAGCAAGGAAATCATCAACACAATCCGTTCAATCTACAAATTACTCAGACAAAGATGTCCATAATAGTACCGTTTCCTTCTTTCAATCAGCGGCGCCAGGCGAATGAGATTTGATTTGAAGGGGGCATCTTCACAGAGCCACGAGGCTCTACGGTCATAAAACATGGCCACCCTTAATTCCTTTATAATCACAGAAGATCTGGAGGAAGATCACG
Source organism: Gadus morhua (assembly GCF_902167405.1). NCBI lineage: Eukaryota > Metazoa > Chordata > Actinopteri > Gadiformes > Gadidae > Gadus > Gadus morhua. The sequence continues at coordinate 5,733,312 of NC_044055.1, read as the reverse complement.
CTAAGGGTGGACGGGGGAAATGACTCTCTTTCACCCGATGGGCCTCACGCAATCAGCTCTCTTATGCTGCGTGCCCCCCCCCACCCCCCCCCCCGCGTGCCTACGTGTGTGTTGTGCATCTGAATAATGCAGACTTTTATTCATTATCTATAATTGCTTTGCCTTTGTATATGAATGAACGCGTCAAGAGTTTGAGAGTTGGGTCAAAGTTGTGCGTCGTAATTGAAGCCTTAATTTGCGATTTGCAAAAGAAATGTCTATCGCAGAAGATGTGGCGCACTCTTACCCTAAATGACTATATGCTGCCCCTTAATTATCTTAGCTGTTTGATATTAAGAGTTTGGAAGGCTGGGAATGAACAAGGGAAGCTTTAGTTTGTAACACGCATTGGAACTCTATTCAGTTGGGCTCTACAGGTGGAAGACTTACACAGAAATGTTCAAGTGTTAAAACATAAACCTTTTCCACGCTAAAACCTCACTCGTTTGGTTGAAGCTTTAAATAAAACAAAACGAAACGACGAAAAAAACCAACGTAAAAATGAATACTTAAAGCCGATCGTGGTCTGGTTCGGACCAGGTTTGTTTTCCCCCCCTTCCCTCCCTCCCTCCCCAAGTCATGGGCACAGCTAAACAAAGAAACACACACATTATTAACAATGCACAACATCGTCGTCGAAGACAACACTTCTGCAAGTGCCCGCTAGATCACCTGTGTTAAAAAAAGAAACCAAATAAACACTCTGTAGCGACGTGGAGCTTCAGCATTAGGTCTGTTGTCTCTGACAGTGGTCTCTTTGTGTTACCGGGGGTAGGGGTAGGGGGCTGTACAGTTTGGGCGATGTAGGGAGGGGAGGCGGGGGGGAGGGCGGGGGGGGGGGAGACGGGGGGGGGGGGGGGGAGAGTGTGTGTTTAAGACACACTGTGTCCGTACTGCAGACGACGTCTCTCCGCCGCCGCGTCCTACATGATGCTGATGCTGCGGTTGAGCTCGCACTGCGCGTTGTTGTTGTTGATGTTGGGGTTGGCGCCGCCGGGGTTGCGGTTGGCGGCGTCGGCGGCGTCGGTCGTCGGGGCGACGGCGGCGGCGTCGTTGGGGCAGCCGTGCTGCAGCAGGATGTCGCTGCACTCCTGACTGGCGGCGCGGCGCGCGTACGACAGCGGCGTCTGGCCCCGCGCGTCACGACTCGTCACGTCCACGCCGTACTGGGGGGGGGGGGGGAGGGGGGGGGGAAGGGGGGGGGAGAGAGTGGGAGAGAGGGGGGGGTGTACATTTGTATTCTTTTAGTTAAGCGTCCTCGCATCCATGTTTTTCCAACTTGGTAGCTCAAACGCAGGCTAAGCTACCAAGCTGACACACCTTTGACACACTTTTACCTAATCCGACCTTCCACCTGGGACCGTTAACGTGCAGTGTCGTGCTGCGTTCTCTAACGCTCGGAGGCGGAAAGTCGGAATTGGAAACACGTCATCTCCGACATACTTGGGTGTGATTTTCTTTGCCTGGGTAGTAAATGAGCTAGTCACGTAATGGTATCGGACCGGCACAAGGTCGCTAGTTCGATCACCTACCTCCTCCTAGCTGATTGTCGAGGTGTCCCTGAGCAAGACGCCTCACCCTGACTGCTCCCAAAAGGAAGGTCGCTAGTTCGATCCCCTTGCTCCTCCTAGTGAGCGTCGAGGTGTCCTTGAGCAAGGCACCCCCTAACCCTTACCCCTCCTGACGAGCCGGCTGTCGCCTTGCCTGGCTGAAACCGCTGTCGGCGTGTGAATGTGCATGAGCGGCCGGACGTTCGGCAATATTGTAAAGCTCTCGGCTCGGCCACTGCTCAGAAAGGCGCCGGTGTAACGCAAGTCCCCTCACCCAGATGAGCAGCTGCGTGACGACCACGTTGGCCATGGAGCAGGAGAGGTGGAGGGCCGTGCGTCCGTCCCCGTCGCCGTAACGTCTCGTTCACCTCCTCCTTGTTCCCGTGGCGCCAGAAAGAAGGGCGACCAGCCGCAGGTCGTCCTCCACCACGGCCCGCAGCAGCTGCTGGCCCAGGGGCACGTCCGACAGCGGCGGCTCCGTCAGGAACAGCTTCTGGTCGTACTTGGCCCGGATCCAGCACTCCTTCTCCTCCCTGGGGAGGGGGGGGGGGAGAGGGGGGAGGGGGGACAGAGAGGGAGGGAGAGGGAGGGAGGGAGAGGGAGAGACGGTCAGGGTGAGGTGTGAGACTGGTGCAGAACGATAAATCACTGATAATCATCAAAAAATAAATCAGACTTTCACAAAGGTGGACAAGAGAGTGAAAGGGACAGATAAAAACAGAGAAAGAGAGAGAAAAAGAAAAAGAAAGAAATGGAGAGAGAAAAAAAAGACAGAAATCTAGATGAGGGGAAGGGAAGTAGGTCAGAAATGTAACTCAGCAACAGGTTTGTTTCTTGATCGATAAGCAAGGCTCGCTCCTTC
>NC_044055.1:5695265-5730761 GCF_902167405.1 Gadus morhua | reverse complement strand
CTCTCCTCCTCCTTCCTCCTCCCATCCCCTCCTCCTCCCTCTCCCCCTCCTCCTCCCTCGCCTCCTCGCTCTCCTCCTCCCTCTCTTCTTCTCTTTCCCCCACCTCCTCTCTCTCCTCTTCCTCCTCCTCCCCCCTATCCTCCTCTCCTCCCCCCCGCTCCTCCTGCTCTCCCTCCTCCCTCTCCCCCTCTCTCTCCTCCTCCCTCTCTTCTTCTCTTTCCCCCACCTCTTCTCTCTCCTCCTCCCCCTCCTCCTCCCTCTCCCCCTCCTCCTCCCCCCTCCGCCCCCCTATCCTCCTCTCCTCCCTCTCTCCCCTCCCTCTCCTCCCTCTCCCCCTCCTCCCCCCTCTCCCTCTCCCTCTCAGCGTCTGTCCCGGCGTCCCGGCGGCCGTATGGCTGGGCGTGGGGGGGGGGCGGGGCTGGGACCTGCCACCGCCATGACAGCCAGCATTTCTTTAATGTCGCTTGAGGTTAAAGGGGAGGGTTCGCCTCCCCCCGGCCCAAGGGGCGCCCCCCAAAACGGTCATAAACACCTCTAATTATCAATATCTGCCCCTTAATGTGGTGGAGGATGACCCCGGCGTGTGAGGCAGACTCTGTCTTTGACTTTGTGTTTTGAGTCGACGGAGGGCTTTTAAGGATAAGGACTTAGAGCGTTTAGATGGACACACACACACACACACACACACACACACACACACACCATTAAGCTACGATATCCTGTCACGTATACGTGAGTCGGGCCTCTGTGTCTTCAGCTCTCCTCGGGATGTAAACCACCCGAGTGTCTGATAGATCACTGCTTCTACTGAGAGAGAGCTGCCAAACTAGGACTGGACCCACACCAGAGAGAGAGAGAGAGAGAGAGAGAGAGAGAGAGAGAGAGAGAGAGAGAGAGAGCGAGAGAGAGAGAGAGAGAGAGAGAGAGAGAGAGAGAGAGAGAGGGAATAGGAGAGGGCAAGAGGGAGAGAATATAAGAGAGAGCGAGAGAGGGCGAGAGAGAGAGAGAATATGAGAGAATATGAGAGAGAGCGAGAGAGGGCGAGAGAGAGAGAATATGAGCAAGGGCGAGAGAGAGAGAGAGAGAGTATGAGAGAGAGCGAGAGAGGGCGAGAGAGTGTACGAGGGGCCATAAGGAGCCAGCTGTGTAATGAAGCACAGTGGGTCTCGGAGTGTCTCTCTCTCCCCACTCAGCAGCAGAGCGCTCCTGGGCAGCTGAATAGGTATCAGCCTAACCTGTGATTACAGTGCATTACATTCTGGCCAGGGAGATGACAGCTTAAACCTGCTCCACAAATTACCACGCTGAGGCTGAGACTAAGAGGAGAGGGGGGAGGGAAACTCAACGAGAGTGGGAGAAAAATAGTGAAATAAGTAATAAGGGAGGGAGGGAGAGAGAGAGAGAGAGAGAGAGAGAGAGAGAGAGAGAGAGAGAGAGAGAGAGAGAGAGAGAGAGAGAGAGAGACAGAAAGAGAGAGCGAGAGAGAGACAGAAAGAGACAAACGAGAGACAGAGAGAGAGACAGAGACAGAGAAAGAGAGAAACAGACAGAGACAAACTAGAGACAAAGACACAGAAAGAGAAACCGACAGAAAGAGAGAGAGACAGAGAGATAGAGACAGAGACAGAAAGACTGAGACAGAGGGAGTGAGACAGAGAGAGACAGAGACAGAGAGTCATAACGACAGAGAGAGACAGAGAGAGAGCTCGTTTCATTGTAATTCAAGGGCCTCGGGGTGAGCAGCACTCTGATTCTGCCAGGCCCCTTGACATGGCAGGCCTGCCTGTCCTCAATCAAAGCCAACCGCTGCAATTAATGGGGAAAAAAATTAGAAACAATCACCGCCGCCCCCTTATTATCCTCAATTAGAGCGCGCTAATCAAGGCCCGATCCCGCTCCGCCGCACTCTCCAAACTAAATGTCAAACTTCATTACGGCCCCGCGCAAGAAATCAAACTCCCCCCGGGCGTTCACTTCTCCCGGCGGGAGGCCAGGGGGGGTTTTAGGCACGAGAACCGCGCCGCAAAAGGAGCAGGAGAAGAAGAAACTCTCGCTAAACCTCGCATTAACCGCCTTGATTTACCGTGAGCGTTTAAGTTCCGATAACGACACGCCGCGCCAACGGCGTCGTTGCTTCAAGGCACAGGTTTTCACCTCCGCGACCACGAGGCACTTAAGGGTGAAACTTCCGAGGGGGGGGGGGGGGGGGGCATCTATTCTGAGACATGGCCCTGCCCCTTGTGGCGTCTTGACGTCAGACACTCTGCCGAGCCGCGGTATTTAAGATGCAGTCGGTGTAATCATCAGGGTGTGTGTGTCTGTGACATTACTTTTCGGGGTCTTTCAAAAAAAATAAATAATAACAACGACGGGAAAGCACTTTTTTTTTTTTAATCCAGGTGCTAAGATTGGGATGCAGCGACGCCTGAGCATATTTAACCCACCCCCCCCCCCCCCCCCGCGCGGCCCGTGGCGATTAGGCGCGGCTGTCTTTATGGCTGCGAGCGATCCACAACACGGCGAGGGGATTTAATCAGAAAGCTGCACTCAATATTCAAGACCCGTTAGCGCCTCTGCTCTGTCTGCGGCACAACGGCCTCACAAATGAGCACGTTCCTTCAAACAATATGGAAATGGTTACCTGGGCTGTGATGCATCCGCTTTCCAGTGAATCATCAATCCTGACACTGATTTCAATATACGTGTTTTTTTTTTTTTTTGGGCGTTTTGCATCCTCGCTATTCGCTGGTTTTTGCATTTTGCGTTGACCCGCAACCTTCAAACCAAGGATAAGGGGGGGGGGGGGGGCTCGTGCGATGGAGTCCGTCTGTCTGTCACTCAGCCCTGACAGACAGACTGACTGCATCCCTCTGTTGATTATTAAACCTGCGTTAGGGGTGATGGATACAAGATCATGTTTCAATCAAGTGTATTGGATGAGAAACCCCGGTCACATGCTACAGTACCACTGAGCTCTCTCACTTTAATTCCTATTCTCATTACGGGGAAGGAGGTGTACAATACAACGCGATGATGTTCGCGTGTGTTGGGGCTTTTTTGGCGGAAATGTACCGTTTTTACTCTCCGGACTGATTAAAGACGCAGTCGTTGGTTCCGGCGGTGAGGACAGGGGATCGATCATTTGCGATATTGTCCTCAGCTCATTTGCCCCGTGCCTAACTCATTTGTGGTTACCTTAAGAGAAGCGTGGAAATAATTGAAGAAAGTGAAATAATGGCGCAAACTGTTTGATTTGATTTAGCTGAAGACTAGACGGCGGCTTAATGAGGTATGTTGATATTATGGTGCGTATTTTAATTTAACAAATCTGGCAATTCGAGGGGTGGGGGAGTGAGAAGAGAGGGAAAGTTTAAGATGGATGAGGGATAAGACACCGCACTGGGAGACGGGTTTTGTGTCGCCTTGTCGCACAAACTCCATCCCCTTGAGGAGAAAGCATATCATTTTGGACCCAGCCAAACACGATGCAATAGAGACTCCAGACATGTGATGTGTACTAAGGTAAAAAACAATATCACACACACACACACACACAACGTCCTAACACAAAAGAACACACACACACACATACGTCCTCACACACACACACACACACACACACACACACACACACACACACACACATGTCCTCTCAAACACACACACACACACACACACCCACACCCACACACGACCTCACACAGACACACTTTCTTACACACACAAACACACAAACATACGCCCTCACACACGCACATACACACACACGTGCCCTAGCACACACACACCCTCACACTGATAGACAGATAGCCCCACACACACACACACACACACACTCTAGTTCATTTATTTGAGGACCCTACGAATCTAAGTAATTCTGCTTTGGGCATGTTGCTGATGGGAGCACTGGGGAGAGGGTGGAGGAGGTGGTGGTGGTGGTGGTGGCGGTGGTGGTGGCGTTGGCGGCGGCGGCGAAGTGATGGGAAGTGCGTGCGTCCGGGCAGAATAGATCGTTTGGCAGCTCCAAACGAGAGCCAACCCCGTCTGTCTGTCTGTCTGTCTGTCTGTCTGTCTGTCTGTCTGTCTGTCTGTCTGTCTGTCTGTGAGGAGGGCCGCGTGCCTGGACTCCAGCGGCGCTCGTAAAGTGCGCTCTTTTAAACTGCCGGGGCCCCTGGGAGCCCACGGGGAGGAGGGGTGGCTAATGAGAACTACCAGAGTGCAAACATGCATGGAAATGACTGTTATTCTGTTGATGTGCATTTAAGTGCTTTTTTACTGCCAACCACAAAGAGAGGAAAATAACTGGTGATGAATGGGACCCCAAGAAGCATTCATTCCCCTCTCTCTCCTCGGAAGGACAAGAGAGCGAGAGAGATGGGGGGAGACAGATTGAGAGAGAGAGAGAGAGAGAGAGAGAGAGAGAGAGAGAGAGAGACAGAGAGAGAGAGAGAGAGAGAGAGAGAGAGAGAGAGAGAGAGAGAGAGAGAGAGAGAGAGAGAGAGGGAGAGAGAGCGGGGGGGAGACAGAGAGAGAAAGAGAGAGATAGAGACAGAGAAAGAAAGAGAGAGAGGAAGACAGAGAAAGAGAGAGAGGGAAAGGAGAGCGATAAAGAGAAAGAAAAAAAAAGACAGAGTAATGCAGAGCTGAGGAACAAGACCGACAAGACGGGGAAAACACACACACACACACACACACACACACACTTACACGCAAACACACACAGAATGGCAGAGAAAGAGGAAGAAATAAACAGAGAATGGGAGAGGGGGAAGAGAGGCGGTGAACGGAGGAGGAGGAGGAAGGAGGCAGTAGGCCCGGTGGCAGGTGGATGTGGCCGTGATGGACGCGTGACTCCTCATCTCTCATGTTCCTCGGCGACCGTGAGCGCACTGGGCTGTGTGTGTGTGTGTGTGTGTGTGTGTGTGTGTGTGTGTGTGTGTGTGTGTGTGTGTAATGTGTGTAGCGAGGACTAGAATGAGGGTCTCTCAACACTTTGGTTTGAACAGGACGGGGGCCGACGGAGGAGGGACCGGTGGGACCCCATCCCTGACACCACGGTACCTATTCAACGTTATCTTCTCTGCGTCGTGGTTAATAGATACATTCACACACTTCACTGTGTTTGGACGATTTGAAGAGGGACATGGTGATAGACCAATCAGAGACTTTGTCGGTTGATATGTGAAATTGACCTTTTATGTATTCAAGGAGATGTCTGAATGGGAACATGCTCAAACTAATTAATTGATAATAGTAATAACGATAATAATTGATGTTAAATATAACCTTATGAGTCACCTCATTTGCACAGGTTTACGCCAAAACTAAATAGAGCAGTTGGAGGGGAATTAATAGAGAGCGAGAGAGGGAGGAAGAGAGAGAGAGAGAGGGAGAGAGAGAGAGAGAGAGAGAGAGAGAGAGGGAGAGAGAGAGAGAGAGAGAGAGAGAGAGAGAGAGAGAGAGAGAGAGAGAGAGAGAGAGAGAGAGAGAGAGAGAGAGAGAGAGAGAGAGAGAGAGAGAGAGAGAGAGAGAGAGAGAGGGAGAGAAAGAGAGAGAGAGAGAGAGAGAGAGAGAGAGAGAGAGAGAGAGAGAGAGAGAGAGAGAGAGAGAGAGAGAGAGAGAAAGAGAGAGAGAGAGTTAGAGAGAGAGAGGGAGTGAGAGAGAGAGAGAGGAGGACGAGGAGGAGAGGATCATGGGAAGTCTTACGAGCTGCGGGGCCGGTGCCCGGGTTGATGGCCGCTTCGTTCCATTGGTCGGCGCTGGACACGGAGAAGGAGCGCTGGTGCATGCCCTCCTTCCCGCCGCCTCCCAGGACCCCCGACTGGAGGGACGTACTGCTGCTGGAGTGGGGGGCCCCTTGGGGGGGGGGGAGACACACAGACAGACACGCACAGGCACACGGAGACACGCATGCACACGCACACAAGCACAGACACACATACGCACACACACACACACACACACACACACACACACACACACACACACACACACACACACACACACACACACACACACACACACACACACACACACACACAGTGGGTTAAGTAACAAGGTGCATTCTCTTGAGATGGTCAGCCGAGTCGATCCCGTCCTCAGCGGCTTTTTTTCCTCCTGAAGCGGCTCCTCCTGGCTGCCTTAGAAGAGCCGAGCGAAGAGCAACGGATTACACGGAGCGACGGAGCTTACGCTGTTACACGTTTTTTAGGGAGCTTCAGCCGTTTATCGCATGTTAAACAAGACCCTATAGCAACGCAATGATGCTGCCATCTTATTTGTGCCCCCCCCCACACACACACACACACACACAGACACTCGCGCAACATAGCAACGCTTTCCCTCTGCCTCTAATTAGCCCTTAATTAACAAGATACACTCAGAACGCTAATTATCTCGCCTCATCCCTCTGCCTGCCACATCAATCTCCACCGGCGTCAGCGGGCGTCCTCTCCCTGACTTCCAATCAGGCGAGCCACGGACGCCTGGCTCCCTTTACTAATTCATGGGCCAGGCTGCTCAGCGTGGGGTCCTCCCCTCCTGTTCGCGAGCAGCGCAAAACACCATCCTAAATACTCGCACGACTTACCCATCCACTCCCACTCCAAACGAGCAGAACGCCGCCGTAACAGGGACTGATTTAAACCAGGTCGGGTTTTTTAAATTGTGTTGTTTGGTTTTTGATGCCGCGCGGTGAAACGGCATTAGGTTAATTTGGTGTTATCAACGCTGTTTTCCGTCTTAATATTTCTGAAAGGATCGTGTTTTTTGTGTGTCAGACAAGACAGAACGTAAAGCAGGTGAAATCAGTCGTGCAATGCTCTCTCTAGTTTTGATGCTTTGATTGCCATACACGGTAACAGTAAATATTCCATAAAATCTGATTGGATCGGATATCTTAAATGACACAAAATGAACAACCTAATGAGGTTAATATTCTCACTACAAACAATTCAATTCTGAAACTGGGATTCTTTCTTCGAATTTCGACGACGACCAAATCATGTTTTTACGGATCTCACTCCCACATCTCCACAAATGTCTTTTCCTCCTCAAACATGGCGTATGCTAGGCACCCTTTTTTATTCGATAATGAGCGGATAATACCGGTTTGTGATTGAGGTGACAATAACAGGAAATATAGCGTGTGCGGCGCGCTAAAGTAAACTAAGCGGCGCAGGCTCTTGTTAGGATAATACGTCCTACTCATTATCCAGAGTAATAAGTGTATCAAATTCACATAATCATGTCTAATTAGTATCAGTAATTATCTTGTTGGGCCCAGGAATATTAATCTGGGGGTCCCAGAGGGGGAGGGAGCAGGATGGCAGCGAGAGACAGGGGAGAGACGGGGGGGGGGACACACGCTGGGTGAGCTGGCTAAATTACCATGGCCAAATCAGTGTGTGGAGAAAGGAGAGAGAGAGAACAGGAGGAGGAGGAGGAGGAGGAGGTTGAGGGCCCTCTAAGTGAAAAAGAAACCGTTGTTCATAGTTAAAGTGCTTTGTAACTTTGGATTAGATAAATGGAGTGATTGATTATTAGTATTGTGCTCTTCATGTTTTCGAAAGAATATTAAAAATGCCGTGCAGGGAAGGTTTAACGTTTAGGATTGTCCTTATTTAGGGTTTAAATACTAAATCGTACTTCAGCAGTAGCAGTGAACGATTGCAAGAGTCCTACTTTGATGTCATCGGACTGTTGTCTGAATTAGATGTTATTCTTGTATTTTTGTACATTCTATAATTCAATAACGAAAAAGCATAGTTCTGAGTGTTAATCCTCTACACAAAACCTTCCTCCCGACCACAAAAGTACGATCCCGCCACTCGCCCTAAAGTGCAGGCGAAGTTTGACTCTGAAATTTAAAAAAAAAGGGTCGCACAAGTATAAGATAACTTGGATTGTGATTTAAAATTCAACAATCAGGATAATTGTCAAATTGGATGCTAATGCTTAATGAATTAAACATGGCTGTATCCATTAGTCCCCAGAGAGGCCATTCCTGCATAAAGGAGAGGATAATGTAATTACAGTGAAGCAATAATCAGCTGGTGGCATTAGAGCAGCACTGTACCAGCCAGCCCTCGCCAAACACACATCCTACTGTCACCACTCACGCCCCTCCTATGGATCGCACAACCATGGAGGCTGCACCACACAGGCCAAAGTTACCGCCGCGCAAGTTCTGCGTTTTCAACCACCAGCAATTATTTCCGATATCCAATCCACATGTGTTGATCTACCACGCGACGTCTCCAAAATGCGGTTGGTTTAATTAATGCGGTAATTAAAAGAAAGGTTTGTCAACAAAGTGAATATATTTGTGCATCAACATGACAACACGGCGTTCAAGGCTGCGTCGGCGTCGGATGAGACGGGGTGCTGTGTCACTGTGTCACGGCGTCATGGTTTCATTGAGGTGCAGCCGGCCGGCCGGGCGGCAGGATGGAAGCCTTCCTGTCACCAACATCTATCTCTGCGGCGAGCGAAACGTCTCCCAAATCTATCGCCGCGGTGAAACTCCTCCCCATATCTGATACGAAACTGCAACGACGTGCAGTCGGTACCTGATCCAGGCTATTATGTATCTCGCACATCAGGGTTAGAATCGTACGTTGTTTATGAGCGGACAATCCCAATTCGTTAAACAATCCGGATATTTTATCGCTAACGTTTGCTAATGTTCGCCTAACAACCGACGCCATAAACGCCACGCCCAAGCACGCAAACCTCCGCAATCGTACGCGCTTCACATTCAGGGCATTTAGCAGACTACTTTACCCAAAGCCACCTACAATAAGTACATGCATCAGGAGAAAGAGAAACATCGACTACTAAACACGCACGGAACATTCCCCCTACGAGATACACACACGCATTAACCGGGGGGGGGGGGGGGGGGCAGGGTGTGAGGTCCTAGCACGCGCACGCACACACATGCACACACACACGCACACACACACACACACACACACTTACGTGTGTGTGTGTGTGTGTGTGTGTCGCTTTCCCCCGCGTCCATCCGAGGGATGGAGGGGTGTTAAGTGGGGGGCGATGGATTAGCAGGGGGAGCCTGGGAGCTGCCGCGCTCCTCATTCCTCTTTAAAAGCCCCGGCCGTCAGTGGGCTGATGAGCCGTGACGGGGCCTGACCCCTCCGTGCAGCCGTTGCCATTATGTACAAGTAGGGAGATAATGAAGCATTCATGCTAATGTGGAGCTCAGCGCGGCGGCGGCGGCGGCGCTAGCAGAAATAGTCTGCGGCGGCGGCAAGCCGGGCTGCTGCAATCCACCACCATCATCATCATCATCATCATCATGGCGAGCGATGGACAGATAGCCTCTCTCATCCTCCTCCTCCTCCTCCTCCTCCTCCTCCTCCCTGCTACTACTACTACTGCTGCTGCTGCTGCTGCTATCGTTTCTCCTCAGCATCACACACAAACACACACACACACACACACACACACAAACACGCACACAAACACACAAACCAGACACTCTACTTAGACCGCGATAAAAAAGGGCATTCCTCCAGGACACGGCTATTAAGCGATCTGCTAAGCGAAGAGAGAACACACACAAGTGGAAGTTTTGGAGTTGCAATAAAACCCAGACGCCTCGATTGCGAGTGCGTCTTAACTGTACAGGTGGATGTACTTTGTGTGCATCGCAGTGGCTCTGGTTAATGTACTGTGTGAGGGGAAGGGGGGGGAGAGGAGGCCCTGAACAGACGTAGCTGCAAGGACGGAACAGGTGTGTATTGACAGATGCTGCTAAGTCACGGTAAACGGGGACGCATCGAAAGGTGTCCACCGAATGGGTACTTAAGACAAACTGGGGGTGACGCACGCGCAGAGATGTCTGTACGGCAGGCGGAGCTCCACGCACATCCATAGGCGTGTGTAGGCGTGGTTCGCCGATTCGACAGGTGACCCGACCTGACGTGGTCAAAGACAGAGAGGAAGCAGGGGCGAGGGACTGAACAGGAAGTACGCAGCTCCTCTCTGTCACTCCTTCTCCTCTCCTTCTCCTATTCTGCCTGCTCTCCTTCCTCCTCCACCTCCCTCCTCCCCCCCCCCCCCCCCCCCCTCCTCCTCCACCTCATCCTCCTCGTACTCCCCCCTCCAGCCCAAGGATCCCCCCTCCCTGTCCCCCCTCTCCCTCTCCCTCTCTCTCTCTCTCTCTCCCGGCGGCTGCTGTCGTCCCACCTTGTGGGATTGATTAAAAGTGACGGGGCCCATTAATACTTTGATACAGTGTATCTGTCGCTGATGACACCGCGGGACGCGCACCAACCGGGGGACTGGGATCATATTTAAAACGCCGTTCCGCCCGGCGACCGGCGGAAGAAATAATATAATAATAATGAAAGGAGTTAAACCTTGTCAACTTCAGGGAGATCGCTCGGCTCGCACACACAAAAGGGCGTGCGCGCACACACACACACACACACACACACACACACACACACACACAGACGTGCGTGCGCACACACACACACGCCCGCGTGCACACACACTCACACACATACATGCGCACACACACACAGACACGGCCGCACGCACAAACACACACACACACACACACAGATACACACTGACACACACGCGCACGCACACATGCGCACACACACACACACAGAGGCAGTTCCCCTCCTTTACTCTCTGTCTCTGGCTCTTCTCCACCTCTCCTCTCCATTTTGCTACCCCAAGCCCCCCACCAACCCCCCCCCCCCCCCCCCCCCCCCCCCCCACCGCCCAATCTTCCTGTCCTCATTCTCTCCTCTCCCTCTTATCCCTATGATTATCAAGGTCTTTAGACGGAAGGAATGACTGATTTACCGAAGGCAAAGACAAGGCGGTGTGATTCGGACGCCGAGCGCCGGGTGAATAATTACCCGTTTGTTCCCGTTCATCAATTGCATGTCTAATGAAATCAAAAACTCCCGATGGCATAATCAGGAGAGGGTCCTCCACCCTGGAGACAGACCTGATGTGATTTGTAACCTTTCTTTTCCCCCACCTAAGTGGAGATTAACGCAAATCTCCCTCGCATTGTCTACCTCGGCGCGCAAACAACCGAGAAAAAATAAAAGATATCTCGAGGTGGCGATAGGGGGGGGGGGGGGGGCGAACTCTAAAGAACTTAAAAGAACGACAGCGCTCACAAGCGCTGTCGTTTCAAAACGTGAGCGCATCCTCACTGCGGATGACAGAAGAACGGGAACAACAAAACTAAACCTGGAGAGATGAAGGAACAAACCAGGAGCCGTGCTCTGACCCACTTTCTTCTCTCGGTCCGGTGATGCCGTCTCCCCTGACGACGTCAGCCTCGCCTCCACCTCCCTCCCCCCCAGTCAATGTTAATTGTTTGTAAGGCAAGGACACCCACCTCAACCCAATGTCCTTTGCTCCGTACAGCCCTGTCTTCCCCACCTTCCCCTATGTTTGACTGATGAAGCCAGCGAGCCATGGCTACGGGTCTGCCAGGTCGCCCCTTGGTGGCCAATCCCGGCCCAGCGGGGACCCGGGCGGCAGCGGTCCCTGGGCCTTCTGGTTCTGGGGCACCGCCCGGCTCTCGGCCGATTACCTTTGGCTGGAGTGATGGAAAACCCCTCTCTCCATGACCCGCCTCCCTTCTGGGCAACGCTTGGCTAATGGCTAATAATTACTCTTAAACTTCAACCCCTATGTCCAATCACACCTCTCGCTCTCTTTGAGTCTGGCCGGAGCTGCCCCTCTCTCTCTCTCTCTCTCTCTCTCTCTCTCTCTCTCTCTCTCTCTCTCTCTCTCTCTCTCTCTCTCTCTCTCTCTCTCTCTCTCTCTCTCTCTGTCTCTCTAGCTCTCTCTCTCTCCCTCTCTCTCTCTTTCCACCACTCTCTCTCTCTCGCTGTATTCCTGACACACATTTCGGATTGGCATTCCACTTCAAATAGCGAGGTTATTTTTTAAATTCCCTGTTTAGCCATTTCAGAAACGAATAGATTTCTCATAAGCGCTCATCAAGTAATTGTTGATGCAATGTCAAAGCTAATTTGCATTAATGGAGGATAAGCCGTAAATTGATCTTGCGGGTCCCATTTGTATGATTGATCACAAAGCGAGGCTCTGTAAAATCAAAACAGCGATGTAAAGGTGTTGCCATTAAATAATCTGCCCGCTTTCGCCTAATCGTCTTCAACTGTCTTAATTAATTACAACAATAATAATAATAATTATGACAATAATCATCATTATACCAATTATATATGGCTAATGGAATATCCTGAATGCTGTAGTGGTTCTCAAACTTTTTCTTCTAGCGTACCCCTCTAAGATATTTCTTCAGCTGAGAACCCCCTTCACCGGCACAAAACATTTTGGGGAGAAAAAAATAATAAAATGAACATAAATAATGTCTGTGCGTTCTATTTGGCAGTGCTAACATGAACATTAAAAGGTTGCAAATACTCACAATTTAGTGAGAAACATGGGCCTGTGCTTCATGCAACTGCTAATTTCTTCCCTCAAAAGAAGCACAACTCTAGAAGTGAATCCCGTTCAAATATATTCCTCCTGAAACCAACGACATTTTTGGTGTTTCTGGATGCGCTTTTTCTCACGGATTCTCCTTTTTCCTGGTTTACCGATTTATGCATCAACCACTCTCACATCACAATTTAAAAAAATGATATTGTCTAGCTTTCGGAATTGAAACTTACTCAGCGTGAACGTTTTCTTTTTTTTTTGGAGTATTTATTTTGTAGAACTCTAGAATTTTTGTGACCCCCCCTTTGTGACCCCTGGGTTAAGTGTGCCCACATTGGAGGACCATTGCTGCAGACGAGACTTCCACGAAGAAAACCCCCGGCAGGTAACCTGGGGTGGAGGTAGGTGTGGGATGCTCACCTGTGGTGCCCAGGCCAAGCTGCAGGGCGCTGCGGTCCTTGGTCAGTCCGTTGGTCTTGGGGCTGGCGGTGGGGGCCACGGTGGCCACAGCCCTGGGGGGCCGCTTGCCCGGGACCTTCACCGTGGTCCTCAGCAGGTCGATCTCTTTGCCGTGGACGTTCTGCATGTAGTCCTGGCGGGGGAACGAGACAGAAGGTGAAGCAAAATACGTCGAGCGATCGTGAAGAGGACCGGGGTCGTCTTCGGCCATCTTGGGTCGATCCAATAGGGCTCTCTCCTCTGCCTTGATGGCCGTCTTGGGTCGATCCAAGATGGCGGCCGTTATCCGTTACGACGGATAATGGCCGCCATCTTGGACAACCGGGTCATTAAGAAAAATATAACGAATCAATAAAAAACACACTTGATCCGAATTTAATCAGATTTTGTTGTTTTGTGTGCTCCATGGAGCACACACAGACTCCCCCCCCCCCTGCCCGCGACACGCTCTCACACCGAACGACGGAGAGCTCTCCTTAACGAGCGCACACATTAGAACTCTCGTTCAATCCGGCCCGTTAATTTGCTTGCCGTTCAGACGTGGAGAAGCCCAGGAGAGGATCACGGAAGAGCTCGGCAGAAAAAAAAACACACTGAAAAACAGGGCCCAAATCGAGGTACACTCGGCCTCCACCAACTAACCCACCTCCCTACCCCTCCCTTCTGCACAAGCCCCCCCATCCCGCCCACCCCCCCCCCCCCCACCAGTTCCGGCGCTTTATTACTGTGTCATAAAGCACTCATTTCTTCCCCAAGCCGCCTCGCTAATTACCCAGTGAGCACTCTCATTTCATTTTATTGCGGGAATTAACAGCCAGATCGAAGCGTGCAAAGCTATTAAGATGTGTGATTAAGCCACATTCAATTAGTTTCTACAAACAATTTAATTGATGTAGCAGATAGAATTAACAGAAGGTGATTGTGTGGATGGCTTGGCTGACTGCGAAATTAAAGGTTCCCCTATTCCTTTCTCTCCCCCCCCTGTCCCCCATTCCTCCCCCCCCCCCCCCCCCCCCCCCCTCGCTCTCCATCTCTCCATCTCTCTCTCCTCCCTTGATTTTGCCAACTCTTCCTCTGCTCTGCTGCTCAGAATGGGTCTGGTGACTATCTGCTGTTACAATGGGCTAATGTCTCCATCTCTGCTACTTTATCCCCTCTCTCTCTCTCTCTCTCCCCCCCCCCCCCAAACTATCCACTGGCAGTAAGTCAACGCACGCAGACACCCAGCACTTCACAGGCCGGCTCCGGTGACCTGTAATAGCCGTAACGATGGAGAGATGGCTCCGCTCACTCAATTACATCCATCACGCGCAGCGCTACGCTGCACTGCTAATAACCGCCGCTAAATTAAACCGCTAACGCGTAGTCAATACGCGGACACGAAGCGCACGGTCAGGACCGTCCAGGAATATAAATATATATATATATATATAGACGAGCCGTGCTCAATTAGGAGTTGGGTGTTTGGAAAAAAGAACTGAAGTAAATTAGGTTAATGTAGTTGGGATGGCTTTATGTATCGTGTTACGTGTCGCACCTCAACACGCGGTATGGATTTGACACGCAAACAAAACACCTATCGCACGACACCAGGAACGAGTGTTGTTGGGGGGGAACACGAGACGACAGCTCCGTCGAAGAGGGGAAATTATAGAAATAGATTGAATAGAGACCTTACATAAAATAGAAAATAATAACAATCAAAGATGGTGCCAAGAGAACACAGGCCTGGGTGTGGTCTTGTGTGTGTGTCTGTGTACATTTGTATGTGTGTGTGTGTGTGTGTGTGTGTGTGTGTGTGTGTGTGTGTGTGTGCGTCTGCGTCTATGTGTGTGTTAGTCTGCGCGCGCGTGTGTCTATGTCTACGTGTGTGTGTCTGTGTCTATGTGTGTCAGTGTGCGTGTCTATGTGTAAATGTGTGTGTGTGTGTGTGTGTGTGTGTGTGTGTGTGTGTGTGTGTGTGTGTGTGTGTGTGTGTGTGTGTGTGTGTGTGTGTGTGTGTGTCTCAGAGGAGCTGTCGGGGTGCCAGCCAGTGGAGTGTTTAAGAGGTATTAGCGGCCCAGCGGGACTCTGACAGAGACGGATGTGGGAGGCTGGTCAGGCTCGGCTGCCACGCGGGGAGAGCCATTATAAATACAAGGCAGCGCGGCGGCGGCGGCGGGGCGTTAGCGGTAGCGGTGGTGGCGGCGGCGGCGGGCACACGCCAGTGCTACCACGTCTCCATTAGAGGCAAGCGGTCCGGGCCGAAGGAGGGGGAGGAGCGAGGAGGAAATGACCACTTATGGCCACCGTACGCGGCCATCATTTTAATTTCATAACACCCCCGACGCCGCCGCGAGGTGAGCTAGTGTGTCTATTAGCGCAACGGTAAAAAAATGGTATTTTATCGGTTGAGAATAACGGTGTGTGTAGTGGTTGCGTCCAGCTCTAGCGCTTTAGAGCAAGGCGCTAACGCCGATATAGGTGAGGGGTTCGAATCCCACCGAGGCCATGAACGCCGAGAAGAAACCGGGGCGCTCCCGGTGTTGTAGGACGCTTTTAGTTGAACGCGACCCACAAGTGGCGTGTTTATTTATTTGTTATTTCTTATTTATTTCTGGTGTGGCAGGCTTGTGAACTCTGGGTACTGCATATAGTTTTAGAGAGCGAGTAGCGGGAGCAGAGAGGAGCCAAGCAGAGAGAGACATCAGAGGGTCATTACAGGGAGATAGAGAGCGAGAGAGAGAGAGAGAGAGAGAGCGATAGAGAGAGAGCGATAGAGAGAGAGAGAGTGAGAGAGCGAGAGAGCGAGAGAGCGAGAGCGAGAGAGACAGTGGGGGCCTTACATGTAAACTGGGGTGGTAAGTGAGGAGTCCGTTATCACACAGTGTGACATACTTCTTCTTCCACTCCTTGTTCAGGGATTTTCCACTTCGCTTCAGAAGGATCCCCTGGAAGACAACAAGATAAAAACGATTTTATTATATTTTGTTTTTGAGGCTGCAGTCTCGTTTCACAGGACAACACCGCCTCACAAACACACTTTATTTAGCTTTTTCGGCTGCTTGTCGATAAACATTGATTAGGTGTGAACGTTTTCAAACGCCAAAAACGGCCACCATTTTGGAAAAACGTCCCACACTTATAACATTTATCTTTACATTTAGCAGACACTTTTATGCAAAGTGACTTACAATAAGTATATTTGTCAGAAGAAAGAGAAACAACAATATATCGCTATCGGTACAGTAAGGATGTTCATAGAACCAAGTGCCAAACACCAACAGTTGTTAGGTTAACCCATTACCCATGCACAACAATGATAGATAGGATAAGATGCTACATGATGCTAATTACTATTTTTAGGAAGTACAACATACAATAAGTGCGTACATTAAGTGCCGGGACATACAACATACAATAAGTGAGTAAGAGGGGTGGGAGGAATGTTAAGATGATCCCAATCCATTTACCGATAGGCCTTCCATCGTTCACTGTTCGAATGAAACCCTGACCTTATAAAGACTCAGTTATGGTTCCACGTCGACGCAACGCAATGACCACGCAGACGCTTCGAAGTAGTTGTTAACCTGTCTTTAGCTTTGCGTCAGGTTTTAGTGGGCGGACCAATCACAGCCCTCGCTGTGTCGCCTCGACAATTTCAAATTTCTGGGAGGCGCACGTCACGCCCTGGCGATGGACGCAAGGAGGGTACGCAAAGACGTAATGGGTCCCGGAAAACCCCCTTGCGTTGCGTCGACGGCCAGCCACAGCCGAGCCTTAACCCTCTGCACCGACGCCTGTCGATACAGGACCATCCAGGCCGGTACGCTGTCAACACTTGATCCCTTCACAGCGAGTCAGGCTCCTTTGTTTCGACCATTCAACAATAAAATTTAATCCGATTCGCCCGGGACCCCAAGACATCGCCCCCCCACCTCCCCTCCACCCGCCCCACCAAGGCATTCAGACCCCGAACACGCCGAACTCTGGAAGACCTCTCAGACCTCGGGATTAGTGGCTGTGATCCCCTCCTCTTCAAAGCTCACTCGATCCCTCTCTTCTATGCCACTTTATCTTCACAGGCCCCCCCCCCCCCTTCCCTTTTTTTAGGGCCTGAAATGGGCCCAACCCCCCGCCCCCTCTCCCTTATCTGTTGAGCAAATCCAGCGGTAAACAATGAGGTTCCTCTGCTGGAGGTGACCCAACCACTGAGGGCCCGGACTGGAAGCCTCTCTGGGGTTAAGCAGTGAGGAGGGGCCTGCTTAATTAGGGGATTAGAGGAGAGGGTGGATGTGGTGGGGGGTGGGCATTTGTGCTTTTTCAGCCAGGTCTGTGTGTGTGTGTGTCTGTGTGTGTGTGTGTGTGTGTGTGTGTGTGTGTGTGTGTGTGTGTGTGTGTGTGTGTGTGTGTGGGTGTGCGAGTGTCCACGTCTGTGTCTCTGTGTCCATGCGTGCGTGTGTGTGGAGAGTTGGGGCAGGGGCCTGGCCAGTGTTTGTGTGCGTATGTGTCCGTGTGTGTGTGTGTGTGTGTGTGTGTGTGTGTGTGTGCGTGTGTTTGTGTGTGTGTGTGTGTCTCTGTGTATGTGTGTGTCTCTCTGTTTGTGTGTGCGTCTATGTTTGTGTGTGTGTCTCTGTTTGTGTGTGCGTCTCTGTGTGTGTGTGCGTCTCCGTGTGTGTGTGTGTCTCTGTTTGTGTGTGTGTCTCTGTGTGTGTGGAGGGGTGGAGCAGGAGCCTGTTTTGCTAGCCTGGCCCGTCCTGCAGGGGTATGCAGGCGCCCTGATTAACACATCAGGCAGGGCTGACCCGCCGACCCGGGCACCAGGCTGTTACCCGACAATCAGCCTAATCCTAGCCGTGCTTGATCTGGGGTGGGGGGCCCCGAGCCGGGGGCCCATGCTGGGGCCCAAAGTGGAGGCTTGCGTCCAAAGCCCCCCCCCCCCCACAACAAAGCTAAACTCTGATCAGAGCCGGTTATTCATAGCGGCCCACTTCACGAGGGAATGCACTGAAGCTGGTGATGGGATCAACAAGCTAATGCTACCTGATGCTAAGTATCTACATTATCTGTACGATGATGAAGGATTTGTTCTAAAGGCACGAGCCAGAAATGTAATAACGCATGAATTATTGGCTAAATAGTGTGGCTAACTTCTGAAGGATTCCTACCAATGCAAACGTTGTTTTAAAAACAACGTATTTGCATTAAAATATTAATTAAGACGATTCCTTGAGTGTCGTGGTTCACGTAGTGATATTTATTTATATGATTTAGGAAAATTATGTTTCCCATTTTCCTTTATTCCTCAGCGTTCCTGAATTCCCATTCTGACCGTGATGGAGCCAATAAAAACAGAAGAGAAGCCCTTTTAATGGCTTTGTAATCATACAAAGTAAATGATCCAGTGAGCAGGCCCCTGGCTACAGTATAATGCATGTTTTACAACCAAACGCGTGGCTCATCTCACGGCCTTATTGAATTATACATAAATCTATACACATAATCAGTATGTATTTGTCTGCGGTACATTTTGAGTTTACGGGCTTCAAAGATCAATAAGTATTCTAGTTTTTTTGTCGTGATCTACCGATGGGCTCATTAATTTTTTAATCATTTAAACACAATGTCACCTTATTAGCACTGCAATACACTGGTGGAGCAAAAAAGTGTAATTTAAAGAACGCAAAGAAAAAAAGCACCCTATAATTGAGTAGCAATTTGCCTCACTTTTTTAATTGCTATATTAATAGGAGGGTGTTCCCAAGATAATTATTGTGCTAAAAAAACAATAAAAAATACAAAATATTATGCAAAGCCTGCTCGCGTTAGTTCCCTTACTCAGCAGTAACACAAACCCACTCGCAAAGACAAACACACACACACACACACACACACACACACACACACACACAGAACCTCACACAGACACACACAGACACAGACACACACACACACACCCACACACACACACACAGAAACTCACACACAGACACAGACACAGACACAGACACACGCACACACACACACACACACGGCAGAGAGAGCGCCACTTGGGCCCCGCCGCGGCCCCTGACTCGCGGCGGCGGCGGCGGCGGCGGCTCCGTCCGGGGGCCAATCGTCACATCTCCACATGGAGACGGCAGATAGGGCCACGGAGCGGCCATTGTCGCTACGCTAGCACCAAGTCTGCCTCCTGCCGTCGCGGCTGAGTGATAGGTCCACTCCTTTGTGGCAGTTTAGGAAGGGGGATGAAGAAAGAGGGGCGAGGTGGAGGTGGTGGTGGTGGTAGTGGAGGAGGGGGTGGTGGAGGGGGGACAGGGGGGGGTCGACAGCTCCTCGGTCGCGAGCATTGTTGCCCCGGTTTACTTTACAGACCAGTGGAGGCCGGCGGAGGGTGTGTGTGTGTGTGTGTGTGTGTGTGTGTGTGTGTGTGTGTGTGTGTGTGTGTGTGTGTGTGTGTGTGTGTGTGTGTGTGTGTGTGTGTGTGTGTGTGTGTGTTTGGGGAGGAGGCGGAGGGGAGGTGTAAGGGGGGTGAGGGGGGGGGGGGGTTACAATGTGTAATTTGCCCTAATAGGCTGGGGAGTGGGGGTCTTCGGGGTGGTAATTAAATTCACATTCACACTTTGATCTCCCTGATTGTGCATTTGACTGGCCATACTGCCCCCCCCCCCCCCCCCCCCCTACTACCCCCCCAACAGCAAGAACACCCCTAAAAGAGGGGAATGGTTGCTGGCCTTACCTCATTGTCAAAAGTTGCTATGATACCCCCCCCCCCCCCCCTCCCCCAACCCCCACCAGAGCCCCCCGAGGCCCACCCCCCTGGTTTAAAGAAGGCCCTCCCTGTGTAATCTGATGGACTGCTGAAATGGAAGTGTTTACTGTAAAGAGGTGTTTAGAGGCAACCTTTGAACCCCCATGTTTTTGTTGCCGTGACCGCTGGCTCACCTGTAGCCACGTCTGTAGCACGGTGCTGCCCCTACACACCGCAAAACTTTAAACAAGGTATCACGGAGCGCGGAGAGTTTTTGTTTATTCAATGAGGAGCGGGGTGAATGAAAATGCTAATGAACTGATGGGCCGATATGTATCTTTTGTGCAAAATCCACTTTAGTTTACGTATGTGTACATTTCTTTTTTAAATCTTTTTTTTTTTTTAATAGGTATTACATTTTTATTCAAGTGTCTATGAAGTTAATGCTGTTTTGCGACGATACGTTTACGTCCGTTGCGCCTGTCACTTGGGAATGACGTTGACGGCCATTTTATCACTGGATTTAAATCATTTGTGTTTGGAAAAAACCCATTGGAGGTCGAAGATGTTTCGCTCCTAATGTCATCAACAACGACCGAAAGAGGACAGGAAAGCAGCCGGCCATAAAGACATTAATACCGTATATAAATGAATTCATACATTAATACATCATTACACAGAAAATAGATAATACATCAATTTGTTTTCTCTGCTGGGTGATTGAAGATGCTTGAATTCCTTGTGCTATTCATTTGCATGGTGAAGCCTCTGAGGTTTAACTCAAAACAGGGAAGGAGAGGACATGGTTTAACATCTCCAGAAAAAAGGGCATTATTTCCGACCAGTCCTATGATTTGGAGACTTTATGTGGAGAGGTCGATCCATTTTGAAAAGCCCTCACAAAATCATGAGTGAATAGTAATCAATGTCAATTACCTCTCTTTTGATAACGGTCAGACCCTTTGCAAAATGGCCCATAGTTATAATACTGGATTCACTGCATGGTCAGGCTAACAATATTCTACCCGCTTGAAATGGAGAGTAAGCATAGGGAGGATAAATATGAGAGAAATATTATATAAAAAAATAATACTTAAAGAGGGAAAACGTTGACCTTCAACAAAGGAGTATTTATGTAACATATTATGTTTTGCATTTAAACAGGCCTTGTATTACATGGGACACATAGTATTTCAGGAACATAAAACAATCACCCCGAAAAATGGACACTATGATGCAAAGAGTGTCGCAAACAAATTAAACATGTTTGTGTTAATGGATTAAAATCGCTAAATAAAGTTTTATGAAAACATGCTATGTTGGTCTTAAAAAACTCGGCAGTCAAATATTTTCAGAGAGATGGCATTCTGTGTTATTTAACTGGATTAAATTTTAAGTTGAATATGTCATTAAGGAGATTGATTTCCGAACAATATTGAAGAGACACAAGATCTCTTGTATCTGTGCGGATGCAGCGTAGATCTGGCGCAAGAATTTCTTTCCAAACATAGACGGTAACATGTCGCCATCTTGTGGTGAGAGTACGACAATACATTTTCTCCTGAATAATTACTACCGGAGGCCGTTCACTAAACTGTGATATGTGGGTATTATTTCAGACACATTATAAGAACCATAATTAACATTTGTCATCTTATTGAGATTGCTCAAACTCAGAAGTAGCAGTGTCTACCCTGCCCTACCCCAGGCCCTGCAGTGCCTGGCTCAACGGCACCAGAAATATGTCAGTCAACCAAACATGCCACAAGTGTTGGTCGACACAGGTGTGAGGTATTGAACATTAACAAGAAAAGGGTTGAGCCGCCGAAAACCTGACATACTTACGTCAGAGAAAGACAAAGAACAGTCGGGTAAGGGAGTCAAGAGACGGTTGAAAAGAGCTGTGCTCACCTGCTTGATGGGGATGGCCCTCCCACTGCCTATGCTGTCAGTTTTACTGTCAACGCTCTTTGCCTGTTCACTGGCTTTCCGTGACTGCAAGGAAACAAGAGAGACAGTTAGTAACTCAATGCATGTACAATAGCAGCATGTAGTGTAGTGTGTGCTTCTTTGCGTGTGTGTGTCTTTGAGTGTGTGTGTCTTTGAGTGTGTGTGTGTGTGTGTGTGTGTGTGTGTGTGTGTGTGCGTGTGTGTGTGTGTGTGTGTGTGTGTGTGTGTGTGTGTGTGTGTGTGTGTGTGTGTGTGTGTTTGTGCGAGCGTGTGTGTGTGTGCGCGGGTATTGACGCGAGGACCCGACATTGCAAAATAAAAGTTTCAAAAAGAAGCTTGAAATAATCAACAGACAAGCAGACCAGCGGTAACAAACAGCGGTGACACCGACGTGCAATAAGAAAGAGTAAAACATGAACAAGACTGAACACCGAAGGAACATCTCAACACAGAAGAGACCAAAGACGAGAACACATCGAGTCATGACTCTTTCCTGACACCCAGTGGGATATCCGTGTCCGTTTCAGTGGCCAACAGAGCCCCCTAGTGGACACTATTGGTACTGAATACCACCTGCTTGGGGCCCGCATAGCATCAGCTATGGGGACCCATTTTTGCATAAACATTTGGACATGAGATGAGTATCACAGTAAGATCATTGGTTATATGGAAAAAAAACACAAGTTAGGGAAGGAAAAAGCAAAAGTTATTTCACAATAAAGGTTAGAGTTAGTTAGCACAGCAGTAATCGTTTGTCTTCATCCGTCCTGCTGTAAACCTACATGGGAGAAATGTTCATTTTAATTCCCCGGAGACATAATGAGGTTAAACTGTTTCCAATGTTAGGGTTACAATTGCAGTTTCAACAGATTAGGAGGGGGGAAAAAAACGGGTTTCTTGTTAAGGCTGAGGAGAGAAGGTTAATCATGAACACTTTTAAATGACAATACAAAATACCCCCAACACAGAAAGATAGATGGACCGGTATAGACAGACATGGAAGGTGATGGCCTCATTCAGATCATGATCAATGTCCAATCACCAATGGAGAGAGGTAGAGTCTGAGGTCAAGTAAACCCACTCTGGTTTATATTTTTATACAACCTTTTATTTTTTTATGATGAATTTTATTAAGCTTCTATACAGACACCATACAAAGCAAGTCACAGATTCACTTTCAAATATTCAACAGATTTAGCCAAACATTGCAGTTCCCACAAAATATAGGATGGACAATAAAGGCATTATTTCATATACGTTTTTATATGTGTGTGATATACTTTTTAATAGAGTACCATTGTAAATAAAATACAATACAAGATATACAGCAGTCTATATTTTCTCGATTCACTCATGGTAAAAATAAAAAAAGCGATTATCCCACACTTCATAATCTGTGCACCAAACCTAAAATGAAACATATAAAAGAAAACCTTAAGTAGATAAATAAATACATAAATAATGATTTTGTTGAATGCGGTCGAATAAAAATAAATAGAAAAGCTTCAAATAAAAATAAATAATAACTTAACTACATTCATACAAGTCGGTGCAGCCCAGGATTAATATTCATCACTCTCAGTGTAACCTGGCTATATTTCCTCCACTCCCTCAATGCTAAGCTAATGTTTATGAAGGCCTTCATAAAACTACCCCAGATAATCCTCAATCTACCATAACTCTTTAAATTGCACATATTTATATATATTTTTTATATTTTTATCACATTATCCATCCCGTTCAATAAACCTGCTATTCTGAAAAATGTAACGAAACAAAACGCGATTAAAACGTGTAAGGTAATTCAAACAAAGAAATCAACACAAAGAATCAATCGGAGTGTACTTGGCAACAGTAGTCCACGAGTCCTCATTTTACGGCAAAAGGCAGTGTGATGTCATGTAAAGGTGTGTGTATGTGTGTGTGCGCGTGTGTGTTTATGTGTGCGTGTCCTTTGGATGGGGTGGGAAACAGTTCCAAGAGTGACTTGACTGTTCACACCAACTGAATGGCGTGTCTGAAATGGTTGGGGTTGGGTTGGTGCGTGTCTGGGTGGGAGTTGAGGGGGCATTTCCAGTAGAGAACCTAACACAGTCTGCCTCACTCTGTCGTGCTCGTTTCCACAGTCTATGTCGAGCATGTAAACAGCTTGAGCACTGACCCAACCGTCAGACCGCTAGAAAACACAAGTCGTATGGGTGTCCGTATAGTGCAACTTCTTGAATACATTACCCAGAATGCAAATGGAGCACTACAGGTCAAGCAGCAACGCACTCTAAGTCCACTCAAGTAAATCAATAAACTCCTCCTCCTCCTCTATTGGATTTTGGCAAAGCTTGGGGACTATTTATCTTCTAAGCGTCATGCTGTTCTAATTGGAAGGAGTTGGAAAGCCCTTTTTGTTGAAGATAGGTTGGAAACAGAAGCACAAATCTGAGAAGGTTGAAAACGATGGGAAAGTATATGTATTTTTTTTGTTGCTTTATCGCACTTTAATTGTTTTTCGTTTGTTTGTTACTTAGGAAAGAAATGAAAGAAATGGCTTAATCAATGGAATGTGCGCAATGGATCTATAAAAATACCAAAACAGCAAACAATTATAAATGGTTTTCCAAAATTATGAGAATGTGGGAGGAGAGCTGGAACTTCTTAAAAATATGGCAAACTGCTTGTCGATTTTTGTGCTTTTCAACACAAAACGAACGGACAGACGAGACGCACAAGACAGCCTGAAGACCCCAAGAAACCCTAGACTGATGCCAAAACCGCTATGGTAACTTGACCATGGAAGCACTAAGAAAGATTATGGATACTGCTCTGACACCTAGTGGCCAGGAGGAGTTATGGAAAGTTGGCTTGAGATGACCATGCCTGGTGGACTGAAATGATGCGGGTGAAAAAGCCGGAGAAATTAACCATCTAAATAAAACTTCATCTGCTTTTAGTTTAATGATACTGAATCATAAAAAAAATGCTGAAACATATGAGTTATTAATATACAGCATGACCTAATGGTCTTCGAATGTAACTGATAATTCTGTTTGTATTAATGAAGACTAAAGTTTCAAAATAAGGAGTCCGTTCATAATCGGGACTTTACATCTTTTAACAGAACAAACACATCGGGGAACTATTATGAACTGCTGTGATCGACAGTATATATTTTTTTCAATTTCACGTCCCAACAATTTTTTTATGAAAATAGTTTACACTACGTACTTAACTGTCAACAAAAAGAAAAAACGTTTGAGAATTAGTTTTTTGTGCCAACTACAGTATACAATGAAATATCCTTGTATGCGATGATTTAAGTGGATTTGATATTGGTACTGATGAAGTAGTCTTTCAATTTGTGTCTGATGACATTAAGGCATATGTTCCTTCGATAAGAATCTGTCCAGAAACTCTCCAAAACAACACTGACATACCGAGAGAGTGGGCAGAAGTTATGGCGGGTTTGACTTTTTTGTGTGGTGACCTGCCAGTTATTAGTGACCGGCTCTTTTACAAGAACATCTATTTTTATAGTAAGGGTTCGTTTTTTTGTTCACAAAAAGAAAAGCCAGGCAAGGGGTCGCCTCTAATTAATTGCTTCTGTTGATTTACCATTTTATCCACTTCCCCCCCCCCCCCATACCTAAAAGTGCTCCTCTTTCTCCCCCCCCCCCCCCCCCCCCCCCAAAAGAAAAAGAAGCTCATCATTGCGTGTCAACGTTGCAATCCCGGGATCTTCCAAGTGTCAGTGTGGAAAGTGTCCCTCCCCGCCCCCTGTCCCTCGCCCATCGTCACCCCTCCTCTCCCCAACCGTCCCCACGCCATCCCCCCTCTCCATCAAACCCCCGACCCCCACCCTTCGGCTATCTCCTCCGCCCCACCCACGCCGGTCCTCCCCTCCTTCCCCTCCCTCCCTCCCTCTCCCCCCACTCCCCCCCTCCCCCACCCCCGTCCCTCCCCCGCGTCGCTCCTCAGAAGGTCATGAGCTGAAACTCCCGCTCGGCCTGCCAGTCCGGTACCCACACCGGGTAGGTGGCGTGCTTCGGCATCTCCATGACGACGCGCACGGGGAGGTGGGGCTCGTGTCTCTGGTGGACATGGTTAGTCACTACCTAGCGGGAGGGGAGGGAGGGGGGGGGGGGGGAGGAGAGTGGGGGGTGGAGGAGGAGGAGGAGGAGGAGGAGGAGGAGGGAAAGAACAAGGGGGGAAGCTATAGAGCACATACATACACACACACAACACACGCCGCACAAAGCCTGCACTGCTCTTGGACGCCGCCGCCGCCCAGGGGCGGGGCGGAGCCTCCCCTCTCCGCCCGGGTGAGGGGGGGGGGGGGGGGTGGAGAGGGAGGGAGAGGGGGAGATAGATGGGCGAAGAAGAATAGAGGCAGGAGAGAGAGGTGAGAGAGAGAGAGCGAGAGAGAGAGAGAGAGAGAGAGAGAGAGGGTACCATAGCGAGGAGGTTGTGGTAGCAAGCAGAAAGAGACAGAGAGAGAGAGAGAGAAGAGGGGGAGGAGGAGAGCGGGCGAGGGGGGAAGGTGGCGGGGGGGGGGAGGCAGCAGGGCGGGATAGGGGGGGGGGGAGAGGGGGGCGGTCCTAAGCAGAGAAGGCTGGCCAGGGGGCAGTAACGGTGGAGGAGGAGAGGGAACGGGGCAGAGGCTACGGGTAGAACACAACAAAACAAAAACACAAGGGCAGGCTTATAGGACAGCTGAGGAAGGCAGAGTGCATGTTAGTGCAGGGAAAACACCATCCAGGTAAGAGCTCAGGGCTGACAGGAGAGGGCTCAGAGTGGAGGGTCCGGTGGGGTTGGGTGGGGGGGGCTATAAAGTACATGACACCATTATGGAGGCGGGGGGCGAGGGGGGGGGGCAGGTCTTGGCGCTGGTGTCGTTGTATCGAGGGCCAATTAGGATGCTTGGCACCGGTAGAGGAGGAGGGTGAGGAGGGTGAGGGTGGGGGTGGGTTGGGGGGGTTGGGCAGACAAAAGGGGCGGGGCTGGCACTGGGCTGAGGGGATAGGGAGGAGGGGAAGGACTGGAGGGGAGATAGGTTTCATAGTGGGAGTGGGCGTGGGAATGGGGCGGGGCTTGTCGCGGACCATCTCTTCCCCCCCCCCCCCCCCCACCCCCCTCCGCCAAAAAGTGGGTGTTACTGCAAAGAAAGGATCTAGTAAGGAATAAGAAGGGAGGGGGGAGAGGGGGTGGAGGGGAGGGCAAAGATTTAGACAGAGCCGAGGGTCCAGGTTTGTAGAGAGAGGTGGGGTCTCTGAAGAGGTGTGTTTGGTTTACCTCTCAGACGTTTAGGGAAGAAAATACAAAAGCGTGTTTTGCCCCCACAGTGAAAGAGTTGGTGTTTGCTTTTATCAGAGCAGAATAAAGGGAGAGAGAGAGAGAGAGAGAGAGAGAGAGAGAGAGAGAGAGAGAGAGAGAGAGAGAGAGAGAGAGAGAGAGAGACAGAGACAGAGACAGAGAGAGAGAGAGAGAGAGAGAGAGAGAGAGAGAGACAGAGACAGAGACAGAGAGAGAGAGAGACAGAGAGACAGAGACAGAGAGAAAGAAAGAAAGAAAGAAAGAAAGAAAGAAAGAAAGAAAGAAAGAAAGAAAGAAAGAAAGAACGGAAGAAAGAAAGAAAGAAAGAAAGAGAGAAAGAGAAAAATAAAGAGAGAATTAAAGAGATAAATAAAGGGAGAAAGAAGAGGGATAGAAAGGAAAATGTGTTTTTTTGCTTTCACGCAGTGTTTTCTTCGCCTCATTTTTTATCTATTTGTTTATATTCTTTATGTTCTTAAACACTCCGTTCCCCCACTAAGTCTCGGGGTCGCCAGCGCAGTACTCCTGCCTTCAGGTGCTGGGACAAGGGGGGGGGTGGGGGGGGGGGGGGGAGAGAGGGAGAGGGAGGCGGGCTTTGGATTTCCGGGGACGGGCCTCTCTGTCTCCCTCTGGTGGGCAACGTGTTCTCTGCAGCGCACACCCCCACCCTCCCTCCCTCCCTCCCTCCCTCCCTCCCTCCCTCCCTCCCTCCCTCCCTCCCTCCCTCCCTTCAGTAGTGCGAGTGGGTGTTGCTCTGCATCAGCTGGCGCATACTTACTGTGAAAATGTTGGAGCGGCGCTTGGACTGCTTGCGGACGGGCGTGGGCGTGTTGGAGGCGGCGATGGTCTCGATGCGCATCTCCCGCTGGCTGATGCTTGGGGTGGAGGGCACCGAGGAGGAGTAGTCGCCGAAGGCCCCCCCACCGTTGGCCGCCTGGGGGAGGGAGAGGGAGGGGGATGGGAGGGAGGGAGGGAGGGAGGGAGGGGGGGGGGGGGGGGAGAGAGGGAGAGAGGGAGAGGGGAAGGGAGAGAGAGGGAGGGGGAGAGGTGGTGGAGGGAGAGGGGGAGGGAGGGAGGAAGAGGGGGGAGAGAGAGAGGGGGGGGAGGAAGGGGGGAGAGGAGACGGAAGGAGGGAGAGAGTAAGTGTGTGAGTGATTGAGAGAGAGTGAGTGAGTGATAGAGAGAGACAGTCCCAGAAGTGGGTGGAATATTAGATAGGAAAAGAGAGAGAGAGAGAGAGAGAGAGAGAGAGAGAGAGAGAGAGAGAGAGAGAGAGAGAGAGAGAGAGAGAGAGAGAGAGAGAGAGAGAGAGAGAGAGAGAGAGAGCAGCAGGAACCGAAAAGGGGGAGACGTATGAGGTGGAGAAAGAGAGGGAGAGAGAGAGACAAAGGACCGGAAGACGGAGGGATAGATAATGAGGGAGCAGGAATGGAGGTACAATTTGTGTGTCAGGGGAGATGGGAGAGAATCGAGAGATGGGAGGGGGAAAGAACAGATCAATGTTAGGAGGGTAAGTCAGAGAATAACAACCAACGTAGTTTACGGCTGAAACCCAAAACGCTGGCTGAATCTCCCAACCGACGATTTACGTTGCTTGTGTTATAACTCTTGTCTTTATATGCTTACATTTTTTTCAATTAGCGGTGCCCCAAAAAAGTACATGAAACATAAACACCATTAATAGGATAGATGATCATTTTCCATCAGGGTTTAATACAAAAAGAATATATAATACAGTAGGGCCCAACTGTTTTTTTTAAGCTAATTAGCGCTAATAGCTAGCAGCCTAGCCTAGCAGTGAAGGGTTACCCGGGTTACCTGGTTGATGTGGACCGAAGGGATGGACGCCGAGGGGACAGACGAGTGGCTGGGGGAGTTGGGCAGGGACTTGCAGGGGCCGATGGACAGCTGCTGCTTTTTCCTCAGGGCCACCACCTTCTGGGCCACTGCAGACAAGACAACGACAACAGGTCAACAGGCGGTCAAGGCAGCTGGTCAGACCGACTGGCAGGGCCGGACGCCTGTTTGAACATTGGGTTGTCCTGGCCCTCTTCCTGTCACTATAACTCGGTGCTAATGTAAACAGAGTGGGCCGTATATTATGTATGGACATTTATACTCCTCCTGTGGTCATTGTTGTGTAATATATTACAAATAATGATTACCCTTCTAGGTAAACAAATCATGCTAGTTCACATCTCTCGTCTTTCTCTTTTCGTTCCCAATGCATATCACGCTCAGCCTCCCTATGGTTCATAATAGTGAACGATATACTTCATAATAGATCGTTTATAGATCATAGATCATAATAGATTTTTAAGTCTCTGTATTCATTTGCATTGAGGAATGGCAAATGATGCGAAATATGATTCTGCACCCACACCTGTATACGAAAAAATAAAAGAGCATTGACATCTTTTTCATTTGTCTCACAAAATGTTACCAAAGCACGACTAATGCTGCAACCTGCATGCCCTACTAGGCAGGACACCTACCTGCCTCCTACTCAGCCCTTTACGTAAACACAGTCCCACACTGATGTCAAACGCCGGCCACACAAGGACAGAGGGAGAGTTGGTTATATAAACCACCTCGTGGGTGAACACCGAGCAATATCATCTAATACTGCCGAGCAATACCATCTCATACTGCGACGCATACAAATCATCCAAGCTGAGTGATTGAGGGAGGGAGTGAGAGAGTGGGTGAAAGAGACACAGAGACAGAGAGACACATACAGAGACAGAGAGAGAGGGAGGGACAGAGAGCGTGAGAGACAGAGAGCGAGAGACAGAGACACATAGAGACAGAGCGAGCGAGAGACACAGAGAGAGAGAGAGAGAGAGGGAGGGAGAGAGAGAGAGAGAGAGAGAGAGAGAGAGAGAGAGAGAGAGAGAGGCAGAGGGACAGCGAGAGACACAGAGACACAGACATAGAGAGAGACAGAGACAGAGAGCGAGTGACAGAGACAGAGAGAGACAGAGACAGACACAGAGAGAGAGAGAGAGAAAGATATAGAGAGTGAGAGACCCTACTTAAAATAAATTCGATTAATAAAACGAATCCATTATACTCAACCGCACTAACGTGATCCTGATAACGTGAGCCCCCCCCCCCCCCCCCCCCCGAACTCCACCCTGCAGCTCAGGAGTCATGGCTCTCCATGTCCATGCTGCACACAGCCATTTGTCTCAAAGCGGGGAGGAGCGGGGCTGGTGGGGCTGAAGGGGATTGGTTGGGTTTTATCCGGAAGGTGGCGGTGATGATGATAGGGTGGTCAGAGGCATTGGAGGAGAGGGAGGCTGAGCGTGGTATGAATAAGGAACGAGAGAGCCAGACAGCGAGGGGGAAAGAGAGAGAGTGAGAGAGAGAGAGAGAGTGAGAGTGAGAGTGAGAGTGAGAGTGAGAGAGAGAGAGCAAGACACAGAGAGACAGTGAGAGAGAAGGAGAGAGAGACAGAGAGAGAGACAGAGTGAGTGAGCGAAACACAGAGAGAGACAGAGCGGAAGGCAAAAAGACAGAGAGAGAGAGAGAGAGAGAGAGAGAGAGAGAGAGAGAGAGAGAGAGAGAGAGGGGGAGAGAGAGAGAGAGAGAGAGAGAGAGAGAGAGAGAGAGAGAGAGAGAGAGAGAGAGAGAGAGAGAGAGAGAGAGAGAGAGAAAGAGAGAGACAGCAAGAGAGAGACGATATCAAGTCGCAGTGACAGCTGGGGTTCTGCCACGCCGCTGGCTGATGCAACAGGGCTGCCGGGGAGAGGAGAGGAGAGGAGGAGAGGAGAGGAGAAGAGAGGGGAGGAGAGGAGAAGAGAGGGGAAGAGGGGAGAGGAGAGAAGAGGAGAGGAGAGGAGAGGAGAGGAGAGGAGAGGAGAGGAGAGGAGAGGAGAGGGAGAGGGGAAGAGGGGAGAGGAGAGGAGAGGAGAGGAGAGGGAGAGGGGAAGAGGGGAGAGGAGAGGAGAGGAGAGGAGAGGGAGAGGAGATGAGACACAGAGTGTGCCGTTTCTCTGTGTCTTTTAATTATTTTCTAAATGGGGCTTCCGGAAGCAATTAAACGCAGCTTTGTGAGGTGAAAAAAAGGCGAAACAAAAACAAAACAATATACCCGCCCGTGTATCGACAGCCAATGAGCAGCGGCGAGCCAAACCCCTGGCTGCCGTGCGTGTGTAGCGGCTGTGAGTCGGGGCGTGAAGCAGGCTTTCGGAAGCACCGCGGGCCCTGAAGGGGAATCTATTGAAACAAATGGGCTCTTTTTCTAATGACGCCTTTCAGATACTTCAAACGCTTTTTGCATACTTCAAACGCGCGTGACACTTGAATATTCAATGCTGTGGGGCGGCGTGCTTACGGATGCGCCAGACAAAAACATCACAATTTGTGTTTGGAACGCCGTGAAGGATGTTGACGTGCGCGGGGGACACTCGTAGTTCGATGTAAATGTTACGCAACCTCTGATTGTTTATTAATACGCGTCATGTCTCGTTTTATTTCCGCAGCCGGCAGGTTATGAATGGGCCAATGCTCCGGTATGTTCTGCACCCTATGACCGTTTGCTCCTCGTCTCAAATTAAACCCCAAGGTCATGTGAAGACCGTTTTCTTAAAATGGATCCTCATTATTATGACTTCCCAAGGAATAGAAAATGGCGCCTGACCTGGCCTAATCCCAACAGTGTCACATGACCACTGCTTTAGTCACGGGACTGCTGTCAATTCATCAGCGGGACGTGGCTCAGGAAGGTAGAGCGGGTTGGCCTGCTAGTGTCGAGGTGACCCTGAGCAAGATGACTCACCCTAACTGCTCCTGACGAGCTGGCTGTTGCCTTGCCTGGCTGACACCGCCGTCAGTGTTCGAAAGTGTGCATGAATGGGTGATTGTTAGGCAATATTGTAAAGTGCTTTGAGTGGCCACTGGTTCGAAAAGCGCTCTATTAATGCAGACCATGTACCATTTACCATCAACGTTGTTCACCTAAACAAGACCTCGCTCTTCTCTGTGTCGTAAGGTTCATCATCGTCTGCACCATCTTCCTTTTTCCAAAATATAAAGATGATCTAGCTATCGAAATTGACCTCCAAGACTTCAAACCGCGACATCGTCAACAAGAAAACAACAAGACCCTCCTATCCGCCCTGAAACTAGCCCCTGAAACTAGCCCCTGAAACTAGCCCCTGAAACTAGCCCCCTGAAACTAGCCCCTGAAACTAGACCATGAAACTAGCCCCTAAAACTAGCCCCTGAAACTAGCCCCTAAAACTAGTCCCTGAAACTAGCCCCTAAAACTAGCCCCTAAAACTAGCCCCTAAAACTAGCCCCTGAAACTAGCCCCTGAAACTAGCCCCTGAAACTAGCCCCCTGAAACTAGCCCCTGAAACTAGCCCCCTGAAACTAGCCCCCTGAAACTAGCCCCTGAAACTAGCCCCTCAAACTAGCCCCTCAAACTAGTCCCTGAAACTAGTCCCTGAAGCTAGCACCTGACGGGGGCGTCCTCCGACTCAGGACAGCACCAGGTCTGGTGTGTGTGTGTTCGTCTCTGCTGAAATCAGAACAAGAAGAAGAAGCTCTGTCTCACCGTCCTGGAAGACTCTCTCCACGTTGAGGCCGTAGGTGGAGCAGGTTTCGTAGTACGTCGAACGCTTGAGGTCGTTGGACAGCTTCCTGGCCCGCGAGTCGTCGATCACGCGGGGGTTGGCGGCGCTGATGGCATCTAGTAGAGGAGAGGTTTGTTGATAAAGGTTCACCTTTTCAAAACGGTTCATCCTGAAGGGAACTCAGGCCCCGTGTGAGGTGAGGTGAAGTGTTCACGGTAGAGATTTACATTTAGGGCATAGATTCAGGATGTTCATAAAAGTGCCTAGCACTTACCATCGCTAGGTTAGCCCATTCCCCGTATACAACAAAGCTAGCTAGGATAAGATGTTACACAATGCTAAGTATTATTCTTAAGTGCCAGGACGTACGACATACAATAAGTAGGCTATGTAAGAGGGGTGGGGTTGGGGGCTAAAGGGGAAGGCTATGCAGTGTTTAGGTGAACTCTGGACATAGACATTGCCCCACCTTGCGTTCCCACCAGCACCATGGGAACTTCCGCCGTGTTCCTGTAGTTGGACAGACGCTGGAAGTAGTTGTAGACGGTCTGGAAGCTGATCTCGTCCTCCAGGCTGAAGACAAACACCACCGCATCCACCCAGGCGGCGAACTAGGGGGGAAGAGGAGAGGTGGGGAGAGGGAGAAGAGACAGCAGAACAATAAAAAACGTGTTAGAGGAGAATAAATCCCATGTAATTGTCGTCTCCTCAGGGATTAGTGGGGCCGGTGAGACGGTGCCTCGCACAATGCAGACGTGTTTAGAATGCATTGTGATGTTTCTGAGTGCGTGTTTTATTTAACGAAGAAAGAGAGTGGTTTTTAAATATCAGCTTATTAAAGTTGAGGAAACATTTTTAATTTATCCTTGAGAACACACTAGAGGGACGTTTCAATCTTTTAAAAATACCTCATGAATTTGAGGCCCGATTGATTAGAGTATATTAAGATCAGCCGATGCTCTGAAATGCAGCATTATTAAACCGAATCAATCATCACGCAAAAGAGAATCCATTGTGGACTGAAGCTCCATGCACGGACACAAGGGGGCAGTGTTGCGCAAGCCTCGCAGCTCAACAAAACCCACTACGAGGGATGGATATCAATTAACTGTCATGCTCCGGATTCCTTCCCCCCTTCTCTAATGCCCGGTCCTATCAGAGTCAAAAGAACCGCAGATTCTACTGAGGCCTATCATTGTACGTCACGGCAGAACGGGGGAAACATGATACCGTGAGCTGAATACGTAAGTCACACCATTAGCTCCCAAGACCGCGGTTTTAAAGTTGGGAACCCGCAGAGGAGCCGACAGTTGGAAAATAAATGATGACGGTTCTCTCATGTCGCTGCTCCCTTTCATTCGGCATTCACACACGCAGCCAGCCTGCTTAGCCCGCCGGGAATTAATTGCAAATGG
Source organism: Gadus morhua (assembly GCF_902167405.1). Taxonomy (NCBI): domain Eukaryota; kingdom Metazoa; phylum Chordata; class Actinopteri; order Gadiformes; family Gadidae; genus Gadus; species Gadus morhua. The sequence goes on along the minus strand of NC_044055.1, from coordinate 5,696,850 downwards.
AAGCTCTGCGAACTCGGCTCAGTGGTCTCCCATGAGCAGGAGGAGAAACATGACGGAGGCCTTTCATTACCAAGCTAATTATGCAGCCGGCCAGCCGCCAAGCCATGGAGCTAGCATAGCACTCAGACCCGCGCCCGGGCCCAGAGGTATGCTAGCTGCTTATCAACAGCAAGACACACCTGGGCCCTATGATACACAAACAATTGTTGATGCTGCAACCCCTGGCGGCTGTGAGAGCGTGAGCCCTGTCTTGAAACCATTACACCAAAACAACATTTATACAAGGCAGACAACACCTTTCCTTGAGCGGAAAGTGCACCGGCGTTGTAATTAGGTATGCTTATTGTTTCTAGCTGCTGCTACAACTGACAGGTTTGGCCTCCTGTCAGCAACAGAGCTGCGTTTTCTGTCAGCTTTTGGAAAACATCTCCCACGGTTTTGTACAACTTTTTGTTTGACGTGATGCTGACATTTTCGAACTCGAAAGCACCGGTGTTGTGTTTGACATATTTTTAGGGTTACGCACTGTTGCTAACAACTGGCTTGTCATTGTAGCCTAGAAGTTTCCAGGACTTCTCTGTCTCTAAAATAGACTCTGTAGCCACGCAAGGCTATTGGAATTGTTTTGGTGTTCTCGTGAGGACGCAGAGATTGGTCTGGTGCTCTGTTGTAACTTCTCATCCTAGCATACTCCCCGGCTGGGGTGGACAGTAAGTCTACTGAAAACGTTTTCAACGATATCTGTATGCATGTAGATGGACATGAAACAATCTTCGTCATACTTTGGTAAACACCTATGACACATTAATAAAATCAAAGAAATGGGTTATTAAAATAGGATAGAAGAGGGATGAAGAGTGAAACCTCAAAGAATTAAAGGACAACTTGTGGATTTTCCAAACATTTTGGATCTAAGGGACTAATTGAGGACAGCAATTTTTGAAAAAGGCAAATTATTGGGCAAGACCGCTGTAGACGTAATCCGCAAAAGCGGCAATGTCATCCTTTGGCTATTTGACTGGCTCAGAATATAGTCACATTGTGGAAATGATCCCTACGGAGAAAAATTAAAATCTTTACATTCAACCTGATCTTATCTGTTTGTCATTGTGACCAACAGAGTCTCGCTCAAGGAGAAGTCTCGCCAAAGTTGCAGGAAGAGAATGGTGGAAACGTGAGAGAGCTGGAGTTAGGAGTGTTTGTTGTTTTGGACTACAACAAGCGTAGCTTATTGTAATCTTAAGTACTGTGACTGGTACCACTATCATTTTACCCTTCTGCTAATTATTTTTTGTATATATTTTTACATATTTTTATTTGTGATTATCTATTTACTACATAAAACTTGGTATTTTTTGCTGCTATGTTGAGTTGTATGGTTGTTGAGAAACCTAATAATGGTACTCTTGTGTACTTATACAATAAGAATGTAAGCAATTCAGATTCTGATTCTGATTCTGAAGGACAGTTGAGATTGTAAAGACACCAGGAACATTTCCTGCAACCACGATATTTCAGTGCGAGACTTTTCCTTGAGCCATACTCGGTTGTTCACAACAACAAACAGACTGGATCAAAGCAAAGG
>NC_044055.1:5685265-5690265 GCF_902167405.1 Gadus morhua | reverse complement strand
AGCACTTTTGATATGCTTTCGCAGTTGCTCCAATATCGATCGTATTACTTTCGACTCTTCCTCTTCCTCATCCTCAACCTTGGAAGCCACTTTGGACGACAAGTGTCCAAAGGCAAAAGGGGATGAGTGTTTTAGGTGGATTGGACGGAGCTTTTATTGTGGAGGTTTTGCTCGGTATGGCTACAACCATACACAGGCTGAAACGTGTGTCCAAAGGCAAATGGGAGATGAGTGGTTTAGGTGGAGCGGTGGCAGCAGGAGGGGGCTATTATGGTGGAGTTTGTGCTGGTAATGGCAACATGCACACACAGAGGCTGAAACATCTGTCCAAACGGCTTCCAAACGCAAAGGGGAGATAAGGGGGTTTGGTGGAGCGCTGGCAGGAGGGGACTTTTATTGTGAAGGTGGTGCTGGGAATGGCAACATGCATACAGAGGCCCGAACATGTGTTTGGTCCCCCTCCCCCGCCGCGCTGGGCCGTCCACATAGTCGGTGGGCGGTAGAGCCAGGTATGGTTCTAATTACTGGTTAGTCCGACACAAAGGAGACTCCGCTTTGGGTTGTTTCAAACACAAACAGGCCCCCCGAAACAAGCCTAAACAGCTATGGACACACCGGTGTGTATATATACTTATATATATATAGGACGCAGGACCGCAAAACAGATGCATATTAATACATCTAAATAGCTATGGAAACAATGGTGCGTTATGTATAGGACACAAGACCGCAAAACACACACATAGAGAGAGAAAGAGACGGAGATAGAGAGAGACAGAAAGAGAGAGGAAGAGAGAGATAGAGACAGAGAGAGAGAGACAGAGACAAACAGAGAGGGACACACAGAGAGAGAGAAAGAGACGGAGATTGAGAGAGACAGAAAGAGAGAGAGAAAGAGAGAGATAGAGACAGAGACAAACAGAGAGGGACAGACACAGAGAGAGAGAAAGAGACGGAGATAGAGAGACAGAAAGAAAGGGAGAAAGAGAGAGAGAGAAAGAGACAGATAGAGAGAGAGACACAGAGAGAGAGACGGACAGGGGAGGGAGAGGGAGAGGGAGAGGGAGAGGAGAGAGAGAGAGAGAGAGAGAGAGAGAGAGAGCGAGAGAACCAAGACACAACATAATGTCGGAGAACACAGAAAGTAGAAGGAAAATAGAAAGTGCAACATGACAAGCCATCCGGCCAGCTTGCGATACGGTCCTCATAAAGTGCACTCGCTGCATCAGCAACAGTTGCAAGATGAAAGGCTAGACTGTCTCCTGTGGTACGTCGCCCTGAGGAGTGGAGGCTGGAAAGCATTATGCAGCCCCCCAACTTCATAATGATTAAGGCAAACACCAACATGTCTTTAAAGGCTGTGCATAGCGGCTCCTATAGGAGCATGTGTATTGACCGATGTAAGTCGCTTTGGATAAAAGCGTCTGTTAAATGCCCCAATTGTAATTGTAATGTTTTAACTGCAAACACACAACAATCGTGTGAGATTCTGTGTTCTAGTCAGGCCATCGCCATAATTTCAAAGGACCCGACACATGAATTACCCGACGAGGAAACCAGGGGAGATTAAATCATTCAAATTAGACAGGAGATCATCCACCTTGGCAACCGTCAGGTGGAATATTGTTTTTTTAATCGCACACCATAATGAAGTACATTTTACATATTCCTGTGTGCAGACCTGCTAATTAACAGGTTGCAGCCCTGAAAGTGAATACACTGTGTTTGAAGTCGGACGTGTTTGAAGTCAGAGCCGTGATAGGATTTTCAATAAATATCCCTTCTCGAACAGTATACCGTCACTTCCATTGAGGTGATCAATTTTTCCATTCGATTTTATTTGTATACTCCTTAATCACCAGTACAGTCTCAAAGGGCTTCTCTAAGGTGTTCTGCACAGCGTAGGGGAGAAATGTATAATTCACATTGTTCAACTATATAATACACATTGGTCAATATCTAGCCATCACCTCAGTGAATCAGGACGGCATACTGTAGATGGTTTTAGTATTCAAGTCACATGGGGGACATTAGCAGTGTGATAAGCCGCGGTCGCGTACGGTTCACGGGCAAGCTAACCCAAAACTGCCACTCAGCCTGCGTGTCCGACTGCGATGCTCTCCTACGTTGCCATGCCAACGCATCTCATTAGAAATCACCACGTTCCGTGCCAGGGACATTCGTTCCTTGTTTGTCGATTGCATTCCAACAGTTCTCATGCATAATGCAAATAAAATAAATCCAAGATTTAGCGTGGACTGATGTGTCCTCGTTCACGTTCACATCTACGTATATAGAATTAGGAGTTAGAATCCCTGACCGACCTGACATACTGAGTTCACAAGGTTTAGTGCAACAGAAGTTACAGCTACTCACCACTTTCAGCTCTGGAACTGATCGACTCAGTGTCCATTCTTGGCTGTTGACGAAGGAATCTGCCGGAAGAAAGAAAAGAAAAAACAAGGCAATGAGCAACATTCAAATTTAGCAGGCGCTTTTTTTCCAAAGTGACTTACAGCCGTTCATACACACATTCACACCCTGACGGCGGAGTCAACCACGCATGGCGACAGCAAGTTCGTCAGGAGCAGTTAGGGTGACGCGTCTTGCTCAGGGACACCTCAACTCGCTAGGAGGAGCCGGAGATCAAACTAGCGACCTTCCTGTTACAAGTCAACCCGTTACGTCCTGAGCTAAACCAACCCCGCAAACCAAATTCCTGGTTGCTTGTGTTTTGGACCGTTTATCATTATAGTTTGTGTCCGATTGAAATTGCTTCTGTATTCAAGGGTGTACAGATTTGCATAACACTGCATTTGTACTATTGATCATCAATAATAACATGTCGCCCACCATGAGAAAATGATTGTGTTAAATATGAAATAAATCCTAAACGTAACTTGTTTGCCCTTTGTCCAACCACATTAAATCCATTTATTTATGCATTTGCATTTTTCAAAACTAATAACTGTTGATTTGCAGAATCCCTGACGTTTCATCATTCGGCGCAGCAACGTTTAATTAAACTATTTGACAAGGAAAGCTGTCGATTATCCAGCCTCTTATTACTTTTGGAAAAAAAAGGGCATTTAGAGGCTTAACGTGAAATGCTTTGATTCATACCTGGTAGACAGGCAGGACAGAGCAGTCTCTCAAGGTACAGAGACACACCAACCCTAAAAGCACAGCCGTCTTTCAATGAGCTGCAGAGCCAAACTAATGTGTCAAAACAAGTATTACACCAAATCCCCAGCACCCTCCTCCACCACCCCCATTCCCCCGCTTCCTGTTTGGGTTCAAGGATTTCCCAACACCTGAACACCCATGCAGATGCCAATCTCTAATAGACAGGGGTAAACACCTTGTCTAGAAGGAAGCGAGGCGAAAGAAAAGAAAATGTGGAGTCCACACTTTTTTTCTCCCCCTCAACCCAAAACAACGAAGCACTCAGATAGGCTCACAGGAAAGCTACAAAGAGCTTTCCGGGAGTGTTCCAAACAGCGTTACGGAGAGGTAAAGAAGAAAATGACATGGATTTAAGAGAGGTATGCGTCACTGACACTTAAGTCACCCCCATTGTCCTCTTACTGATTGCATTTGTCAACCCCACTTTGCAGCGAAGGAGCATCAGTGTGAATCTGTAACAGGTTGGAGAAGACCACGCTGCATACATATATCTACAAATTAGTATTACCAGTCTCCCTCTCCTGTCACGGATCAATTCTCCTACGCAGAAAATAAGGGAATTTGTTAGAAGCCAGAGCACAGGTCTGGGATTCTCGGTGGTGCACAGCAGAGATGTATTTATCCTCCACAATCCCACTGGTGAGTGTTAGCACAGTACTAATCGCTAAGCCCGATCAATAGCGCTCTGACACCTCGTCAGAAAACCAGAACATGGACATTGGTTTTGATTAAGTGCTCGGGGCCTCTGTGTTTGTCTTCGGGTATTAACTGGTACATTATGAAATAAAGTTACTTTTAATTTGTTATCCAGAGCGACTTGCGTTCAGACACGTACATGAGGGAACAGGCAGGCGCTGGGCATCGGTTAAGAATACCCACAGGTCGGGGGATTGATCCCAGCACCTTTTAACTGGGAGTGGAACCCCGGACAATGATTTGAACAAAGATTTGGATGAAACCACATGGGGAAGGTAGGGACGGGATTCCGCTACTATTTAGCTAATGCCGGTGGTGCCTCTAATAGCATCGAAGAGGGCCATCAGAAGGCCCTTTCTGGGGGAGCTACACCAGGGTATAGAGGGCCACTATCGCACAATTGCCTCTTTGTTCCAAGTAAGGCACTGCAGCTCCTAGACTAATTTCTCTTTCATCATTGACCATTAGGCCCCTTTGCCTTTTTCTTCTTTCTTTTTTTATAACTTTAAACACAACTAAAAGTAAAATAGGAAAATAGAAAAAGGGAAAATCCTCCCGGCATCCAAAAGTGAGGCTCCCCGGCCTTCAGCCCATTAAATGGCCCTTACAACCCGTAGAACACATTTTATCCTCTCATTACTCAACGAGGAGGAGGAGGACAGTGCGAGACCCAGCATGCCCGGACAAGTATCACGCAACTGCTCGCAACGCGCTGTGCTATCGAGAACGGGATGATGATGATGATGAGCGAGTGGAACACACTCCTCCCCCCCCCCCCCGTTCTCAGGTCTGCTCTACTGCAGCTTAATTGAGTTCATGCCCTCTCCTCTGACATCATTCTCTGAATATGAACCAACCCACGAAAGAACTGAAGGCCTTGAAACGCCGGATTGATACCGCGCGGTTCCCGCATCGGCAACGCAGAGCGCTTGCGGGGACACCGGGTTCTTTGTCTCGATCGCGCGAGGGGGAAAGAGGAAAAAAAACGGATCTATGAAGCCAGCTTGTTTGTCATGTTTCTCGGGCGACTGCACATGTCTGTTTGAATAACAATAATCCAATGGCGGCCGTTCTGAAGCACAATCCCTCGCTTTCATTTATTTCTCATCGAGGGAAAG
>NC_044055.1:5660265-5680265 GCF_902167405.1 Gadus morhua | reverse complement strand
GGGGGCGTCCGCTCCTCCGGATCCGCAGGCTGAGGCTCCGCCGCAGTGAACCCAGCGTCTTCTTCGGCGGCGCCTCCATTTTGTCAGACCTGTGTGGCGGGTTCGACTCCCTGTCGTCCTGCTGCTTGTCCCTGTTGTCCTGAGGCTCAGGCGGCGGCGGCGGCGGCACCGGTGGTGCCTTGCCAAATAGCCTCCAGCGGAAGTGGAAGAACCCTCCCGCGTCTGCGTCCGCGCCTTCGCCGCGGCGGCCCGGCTCGTCCTCGCAGCTCTTCTTCTTCAGCTCCAGCACCGTCATGCTGACGGGCCGGGGCCTCCGGGTCCGTCCTCGGGGGGCCCCAGGGGGCCCGGGCTCGGCGGCCTTGTCCGGGGGCCGGTAACAGGGCAGGAGAGGCTTCAGGCCGTCCACGGCCCTCAGCTCGGCCCTCCTGCTCCGGGGCGGGCCGGCGTCGTCCGCGACAACGCCCCCACCTCCTCCTCCCGGCGGCGAGGGTCCGGCCTCCAGCGAGGGCGGCGTCGCCACTCCCGTCGGCGTGCAGACGCTCCGGGGCCGGCGCGGGGGGTCGTCCTCGGCCGACTGGGAGCCCCGCTTGGGTCTGAAGAACTCCCCGTACATGCTCAGCGATCTCCTCCCCGCCGGCAGGGCCTGGTCCGGGCGGGGCCGCCGCAGCACGGCGCGCGGCAGGGAGCTGTGTCCCGACAACACGCCGGCGTCGCCGCCCGCCGTACGCTCCTCCTCCCCGCGGGCCGACGCGGTGCTCGACGCTGGGCCGCGGCCCGCGCGCCTCCCCCCGGGCGATCCCTGGGTCTCCGGCTCGAGTGCGGCGTCTTCGGCGTCCGCGCGCGAGAACGAGGAGTCGGTGGGGTTCTCGGAGGGCTGGCGGCAAAACCGGTCCGTCCTCATTCTTCCCCCCTCTTCCTCCACCTTCTTCTTCTCCTGCTGCTCCTCCTCCTCCTCCTCCTCGTCTTCCTCCATGACGACTTCCTCCCTCTGCCTCCTGGCGGCTCTGGCTGCGCGTCCCAGGGAGGGCCACCTGCCCGCGTCGGGCCCTGCCCTCCCCAGCCCGGGGCCATCGTCCCCTGGCATGGCTCCAGCGCGTGTCTCTCCCCGGAGACGCTGGCAGTCATCCACGAGGGTGCGGGTGACCCGGCCCATGACGAGCCCTGACACTAGCTCATCTCCCAGAGCTGAGAGTTGGCGGTACACGGGGGTTTGTTCCTGCTGCTGCTGCTGCTGTTGTTGTTGTTGCTGCTGTTGTTGGCCAAAAGATTGTCCCCTGCTGATAGCGTCCACTGTCTGGCTGCTGAACAGCAGCATTGCACTTCATTCATTCATTCATTCATTCATTCACTCACTCCCTGGTTTGTGTACTCAGTCAGACGTGAGGAGCGCAGATCAACACAAAGAACGATTCCTCAAGTCTCCAGGTTTGGTTTTTCCTTCCCTATCGGGTAGTTTTGAAACTGATTCCTTTTCTTTTCCGGGCGGAATTCCAACACAACGCATAATCCTTCACCTTTGACATGAAAAAAAAAAGAGAGACTTCAAACGAGTTGCAAGCAAAGCCTTGGCACCTGCGAGCCTTGAGTTCATTACACTGCAGACCCACGCAGACTAGTGGGTTCCTCACCATCCAACATGCTCCGCTACTTTCCCCACACATGCAGGGGAAAACGGAAAAAAATAAAAGAGTTTGTGCAGGGCTGGCCTCACCGCAGACAAAGCCATTCCCTCTACTAGCTATTTATGGGTTGCAACATCCAAAACACAGATTCCTGCTTCTCCTTCTTCCTCTCCCTTTTCTTCTGGGGCTGAAGTTGAGCTGTGAACACTCCGAGTTCCACTGCAGTGCAGACAAACCCCCTTCACTCTGCGCTCTCTCTGCGTTGCACGCCGCAGAAGTGCCTGTGAACTTTCAGCCGCCTTCCAAAACTCTGGGACGGATGGAAAACAAGAAACGGATCCCAGGGGGGAATTAGGACACGCCCAGTGTGGAGTCTCCAGAGCAACCAGACCAGTACAGCAGCAGGCAGCCCCCTACGGGCAAGTACACACACAGCGCTGGAGCGCAGGGGATTAGGCGGACGGGTGAGTTGATCAACTGCTGATGCTGCTGCTGCTGCTGCTGCTCCGGCAGACAAAGCACAGGATCCTGAACAAACAGGCAGGAGAACCGGAGTGGATTCCTACCCCCCTTCCACCAGTGGAGGAGACCCCCGCTTTCTGCTGCTAGCCTTGTGGAGGGTGGGGTTGGTGTAGATAGATCAACAGCAGAAGAAAGGGGAAAAACCCCAAATGGTTCCACCAGGCCCTTGCCGTTTGGAGGAGAGGACCTGGGGTCTGTGGCACTGAGATGGTTGGGTTTGGAAAGGACTTCAAATAAAATCGTGGCCCTCAAAAAGCAACGCAGACCACTTTGGTGGCACAGAGGCAGGTTTTAGTAGCTTGGGATAGAGGATAAAAGGACAGAAAGGATTTCCTTTAACCAGATTTAATGTATTAAAACGATAAAGGCTGAAATGTTGAGGTCACAGCTCTCATCGTCGAGGAGGATGCAAGAGTTTTTGTGTTGCAGACAGGATGTGTTGTGTGTAGGCCAAAAAAATTGTTGGTTTTATTTATAGTGTTAAACTATTCATACTACAGTAACTCATTTCAAACCGTATATATATATATATATGACGAATAATCTCTTTCCAAGCATATATATTGTTTTGGAGGGAAGTAATGATGGAAGAAACTCTCCCGGCACACTGAAAACCGATTTCAAGAAAGAAAGGTCAGTTGTAAAATAAGAAAATATGCCGTGTCTGTGCATCTGCATCTCACCTTTAAATGTACTGTCAGGCTATTGGATATTCCTGTTTAAAGGTTAATGATTGTAGCTGCAGTCAATGCCAGGGTACCTGCAGCAGACCACGACCGAATCATGGTTCAAAGTGGACGTCGTTCAACAATGTCTGCAATGCAAGTCACTGCTGCTCAGACTAACAGAGACGCCCCCTTGTGGTGAAAACTGAATATGACGCAAATGCATAACGTCTTCAAGAGGGAAAGGATAAAACGTGAGATATGCATTTCTCCTCAAGATATAGTGAACCAGAAACACAATGAATGTCACCATGATGTGCATGTAACAAAAAAATAGGCTTGTAGGGAGAATTCCTTGTGACCCACAAGTCACATGTCAGGGAGAGTTTGGCGTTCTGGCGCAGAGCGCTACCGTTCGATGTGAGTGCACATATTTGGCATAACCTGAGATCTTTGCATTCCTGGTATTCCGTTGTGGCCGTTATCGGGATATCACTGGTGTGTAAATAAGATAAAAGTCCTTCAAGGCGTCTAAGGCAACAGTCTGACGCAATGTCGTCAAACAGGTTCTGTCAGATTCAGATCCGCAAATGAAATCAGGAGAAAATCTCAGTAGTATACGCATGTCAGGCGCCAGCGATTCAAGTTCTTCACAAGGACAGGTGGAAATACCAGAACCGACACTGGTACGATGCATGGTACAAAGTATTATTCTATTACGAGTTATATACCTAGTGACATAAAGGGTTAAGTTACCAATCTACAATCTTAATTTACGATGCTGGAGCGTGTCTCTCTAACACACACACACACACACACACACACTGACGCACACACACACACACACACACACACACACTCACACACTGTACACAGCACAACGTTGCATTTACCTGCATCTATGTAGTAGGGGTTTTGAATGAGGTGCGGGTCGTCTAGCAAACGGCGCCTCTCTTCCCACAGTGGGCTGCTGCGCTTCGACCGCCTTCCGAAGCACGTCAACATAGTCCCCTAAGGTTCCCCTGTGACCAGCCTCAGAAAGATCAGAACAACTGTCCGGATTCATAGCCCAACGCCTCGGTCACCGAGTGCGTGGGTGTGCCGGCGGAAACGGTTCACTTTGTTTTCCGATCAAGCCCTCAGGCTTTCAATAAGGAAAGCTTCCCTCAGTGTCAGTCAACAGCATGGAAGTCTTCCAGTATTCCTGTCGTCAAGGTCCCAGGGGCTTGCTGGTTCGATTCCCTGCCTGCCACTCAAACGGGGGGAAACGGTAGAGACAGGGCGAGACGCTTTGGTTGTCGCCGAACAGCAAGGAGACGGAAGCAGCCAGAGATGTAGTATCGAGTGCTTTCATTGACTGGTCCGAGGCCAGCCGCGCACCTGCCAATCCATTATGAGAGCAGGCAGTTAGGGTCCGAAGGTAGGAGCAAGACGGATGGGATTATGGGTAATCATGCTCTGTTTGGCGGCACTGGTTTCTGGGTCTCGGCTATAGGGTTTCAGCCCAGCCGGCAGGTAACACACTGCCTCTTGTTCACGTTGTGTCTCCCCCCCTTCTGTTGCACAGTGGACTACCGTCTATGAGATTTGCCTCGTTGACTCGTAACTTAATACTGCCGGCCGCTGAAGGGACTCATGGAGAGGAACTGGATCGTCATGTTTGGTTGTGTAGAGGTGTTTCCTTTGGATGGGCACGCTTTCACATTCCTGAGTCTGTGTCTTTGTGTATGTGTGTGTGTCTGTGTGTGTGTCTGTCTGAGAGTCTGTCTGACCGTGTCTGTCTGTGTGTGTATGTGTGTGTGTGTGTGTGTGTGTGTGTGTGTGTGTGTGTGTGTGTGTGTGTGTGTGTGTGTGTGTGTGTGTGTGTGTGTGTGTGTGTGTCTACCTGTCTGTTCTTTGACTGTGTGTGCACCTGTGTGTGTGTGTGTGTTTGTGTGTATTTGTGTGTCCGTGTGTGGGGGCGTGTGTGCTTAAAATGTAGATCTGTTTTTTACGTGTGATTTCACATTCTGCTATACGTGTGTATGCACATTCCTTATCTCTCTTCCTTGTGCGTCACAAAGACATACACAAGCACAGGTACTCCCGAGATAAGCTTTGTGTATGTCTCACCTTTGGAGCTGCACGCAGCAAACTTTGCAATCGACAGCTGATCAATATACAAGACGGGGCAGAAAGTGGAATTAATATGCCGTCTTATATAGGAGACATAGTGTGAATTCATAAACCTGTTTGATTAAAGAGTTGGAAATTGACAAGTTCAGTGCACTTCCTTAACGACGTTTGCCTTCCTTATTCTAACTCAATTAGGACGGAAGTCGTTGAATCCAAAGTGCATCCTTGATGAAGACTAATTGCCTATAATGACGAAGGAGGGGTCGCGGGGGGGGGCAGGAACATCATCACCTTGGGTAACCTGGGAAGATATTTCACAGGACCCTCCGATATCAGGAACAAAGAGTCGCTCACCATCTTCAGCAAAAGACTCAAGACTCAATCACTTGTTCAGAGTTCACCTGGACTCTGCATAACCTCCCCCCTTACCCTCCGCCCATCCAGCCCCCTCTTACGCACTTAGTGTATGTTGTACGTCCCGGCACTTCAAAGTAGAACTTAGCATCGTGTAGCATCTTATCCTAGCTATCTTTGTTGGATACGGGGAATGGGTTAACCTAACAACTGTTAGTGCTTGGCACTACGTTTTTTATGAATATAGCGATATATTACTGTTACTGATATTACTATTACTGTTAACAGCGTCTTAATGTGAATGTAAAGTACGTCCTGCTGGTCTACATCCTAAAGCAATACCCGGCCCCGGACACACAGACGCCACCACTCCGCCCCAAAGAGTCAGACCTTTTTACAACACAATCTGAGAAAGTGAATCTACAGAATCTGAAGTGATTGTCTCCGGCAGCGATGAGCGGGCCCTTCTGAACAACGAGTCAGACACAATCGGAGTCCCTCCGACGAGAAGGCAGACATCAATCAACCCCCGAGCGCCTCGATTGCGTTGCTAAAAGCAACGAGAAAGGAGAACAAGAAAGAGAGAGCACCGTGGCTGCACTACAACAAACACAATCGCAGGAAGAAGAGAGCGGCGTGCGTCGAACAGAAGACATCACAGACTGTATCGTCTGGCTGGTGGGGGGGGTTTTACCAAAACAGACCCTGTGGGCAGAGCAACCAGCCCCGCCGTCTAACAGATCGCACGGGGACCAGGAGGAGGATGATACAACGTCCACGACAGACACTCCAGCACAGCCCTCGTAACCCGGGGCATTCAGCGCTGGAACATGAGTCACTTCTGGATGGGACGTGGGAGCGAGAGACAGAGCGTAATGTAACGCACAAAGAAAAAAAAAACACACAGTTTGAATCCTCAAACCGGCGTGGGGAAAGCATTAAGCAATGAGATTGCAATGCTGTGCTCTGGTATTACGCATCATCACACGTCCCTCTGCTGGGATGGGGACGCAGCCCTCAGTTTGAATGCAGCACTCAGCGCTCACACTCGACTAAACCGTGAACCCCTTCAGAAATGTCAGCATTTGCAACGCCTTTATCGACCAATCATAGGGGAGGCAGGTTCTTGTCTTCGCTTCCTTTTTTGGTGAGGAACTTAACCTAGTTCGGTAAAACACTTATGTACAGAGCATGTAAACGTGTGATAAAATGACTCAGCCAGTTTGGTTACAGCCTGCCTTCCTGTCTATCATCTCTCTGTGGGCAGGATTCACACGTCTAATATTACAACCCCTCGGTCTCTCGGTCACGGAGGAACGGACACACGAACAAAGACGATCTGTGCATCAACCGAAACCCACCCAGACAGCAATCAAAAGAGCGATCTATAGCGGACCTTAAAGAAAAGACTGCTGCCCTTATTATTAAAGACAGGCAGGCCACACCGGACGAGCAGCAGAGTGACAGGAAGTGAATGAGCAAGGAGACGTCCTGTGATAATGAGGACACTTATGGCGCCGGGGACATTTGTGTCGTTGAGTGTTCCTGATGAAAAGCTTGACATTTACATGGCCGTCAAGCCAGCTGCTGAAGCTAGGCGGTGTAGCTAGGTGGTGTAGCTACATGGTTTAGCTAGGAAGTGTAGCTAGGTGGTGTTGCTAGGTGGTGTTGATAGGTTGTTTAGCTGCTCCATGTAGCTAGGTGGTGCGGCTACGTGATGTAGATACGTGGTGTAGCTAGGTGGTGTAGCTAGGTCGTTAAGCTGGTTGTGTAGGTAGGTGGTGCAGCTAGGTGGTGTAGCTAGGTGGTGCAGCTAGGTGGTGTAGCTAGGTGGTGTAGCTATGTGGTTTAGCTGGATGGTGTAGCTAGGTGGGTTAGCTTGGTGGTGTAGTTAGATGCTTCAGCTGCTTGTGTAGCTAGGTGGTGTAGCTAGGTGGTGCAGCTAGGTGGTGCAGCTGGGTCGTGCAGCTGGGTGGTGCAGCTGGGTGGTGCAGCTGGGTGGTGTAGCTGGGTGGTGCAGCTGGGTTGTGCAGCTAGGTGGTCTAGATAGATGGTGCAGCTATGTGATGCAGCTAGGTGGTGTAGCTGGGTGGTGAGGCTGGGTGCTGTAGCTAGGTGCGGTAGTTATGTGGTCTCGAGATGGGCTATAAGGGGATGGAGGACAGAGATCCATTGGTAGGGAGTCTTTCCCTGTAATTGTGATGTGATTATTCAGCATTTTGGGCCTGATTTGAGCAAACCTTCTATTATTGTGTAGGAAACTGACGGCCGGGCTATGAGTGGAAACACCCCCCCCCCCCCTTCCCCCCCTCTCTCTGTAAGGTAAAGAAATTATTAGAGGCATTAATAGCATGAGCGGTTATTTGTTTTTTTCTTCGGAAAGCAACTTATGTTTGTGTTACGTGGCTTGTTTTTTGTTACCTTATGGTTTATTCAGACAGACGTCTAAATAAATAGCAATTAAGTTGTTGTGATTCGTGCGAGCATCAGCATGCAAGAGGCATTCGCCATGTTTCGCTTACATAGAGTGTGAGAATTATATAATAAAATGCACTTTACTACAAATTAAAAACGTGCACGCAAGCTACAATTTTGATTTGAGAATCTCAAGACAGACGGACAGAAATCTCCATCTTTTGCATCTTACTTTAAATTGTCCTTTTTGCATTTACCCAGAATGAACTTTGCCTATAAAAATGTAAAAGCATTATAAACAAGGACATGGGAGCTGCAACCGCGCACACACACACACACACACACACACACACACACACACACACACACACACACACACACACACACACACAGAGAGACAGACACACGCACATACAAGCACACAAACAAACACACGCACACCCACACAAAGACACACACACCCAAACACACACACACACACACAAACACACACACGCAGGCACGCAGACACACACACCCCCCAACCCACAGGCACTCACACACACACACACACACACACACACACACACACACACACACACACACACACACACACACACACACACACACACAGGCACACAGTGTGAAGAGCGAGCGAGGGCACGTTTATGCTAATCCCCGTTGCCGTAGTGGCGGAGGAGTGCGTAGGCGCGCAGCGGAGCTTTTTAAAAATTCAGCCGCACAAGCGACACGGCCGCGCGTCACGGCTCGCACACTGCGGAGGAAATGATAGGTTCCACCACGTCTGTGGGAGGCTGCAGGAGAGAGAGAGTTCCAGACGCTCTCCGTCTCTATCTCCCCCCCACCCCCCCCTCCGGTTCGGTGTAAGACAGTGGAGGGTGGGGGGGGGATAGGGATAGAGACAGACACACACACACACACGCACACACACACACACGCACACGCACACACACACACACACACACACACACACAGACATAGACACAAACCGCAGCTGGTGTCTCGCTCGGTGTGTGCAGAGCCAATGAGATCGATGCGACGCTGCCTGGACAAGTCTGTCACACGCGCGCGTGACAACCGACAGGTTCCAGTATTCGAAAATTCCCCCCTGAATTGTACGTATGGCCTATCGGGAAACATGAGGCGACTGGGGATCAGCATCGGGTGTTTCCTCGCTGTGTGCGTACGATAGGAGGGTGTGTGTGCCGAGCTGCAGGTGTTGCTGCAGTGGCAGAAGTATCTCGCCTTACTACTTGTTTGCATGCCCTTCCCTGACGGTGGCACTACGAGATCAGGGACACCTTCAAAGCCAATACACCAAAAATTGTGAAAAGAGGAATACCGTCACTATACATGGCAAACAAGGCGCGTCAGTGATCCGTAGAAGAAGAAGAGAGTGATGAAACCACGTTTGATTCTTCCGCATGTCGTTACTCGGCCGGGTTTGCGTGGGCTGGCTGTTGCTCCCACTTCTCCTCTACCTCCTCTAACTACAAATCCACAACCTCCCCCTTCCCCTCCTCCTCCTCCTCCTCCTCCTCCTCCCAGCCCTTCAAAAGCCTCTCAGAAGATGTGCAACACGGTGGCGGTGGCGAGGGAGCAGGAGAAGAGGAGGAGGAGGAGGAGGAGGGAGATAAATCTCAGAGCTCGTTTGGAGCCAGGTGTAAAGATGAGAACCGCTTTTGAATGGAGCGGATCAAGTGAAGGCTGAAAATAATCACGCAGTGTCGCCCCATTGTTGGCAACTCCGCCGAACGGAGTGTGCGTGTGTGTGTGTTTTGTGTGTGTGTGTGACAACGTAGACAGAGCTAGGACATCATCTGTGTGATATAATTACTTTTGAAAAGGGGGGGGGGTCCGTCTTAATAAAAACAGCAACGCAATTTGTGCAGTTCTTAAGATTAAATGGCCAAAAGATTTTGTGTTAACACACAGCTTTGCATAAACCTACATGAGCTTCCATCTGTGCGTATCAGTGCAGTATTTGCCCTACATGCATCCAGCAGTGGCACAGCACCCCCACAGGATGACTAGCATAACTGCAACCAGCCATGCAAGTAATGCAGATTACATTAGGAATCACGTTGGGGCCCCCTGTTGCAATTCGATTAATTTAAAAACATGTTTGGTGGCCAATGCTGCAGCCCCCTCCCGTGTTACATTGTCATGGGAGGAATATGGAGCAGAAATACAGACAGAAATAGTATTCTGCTGCAGAAAAATAAACCACGCTATTTCTTGTTCTGTTTTATTGCTACGCCGTTGTATGAGGACTTTTATTTTGGAATGCACCAGAGCCTTACTGGAATCACTGATCACAATAAAAGCTCTCTGGGGCCATGCCTACCAACACGGTGCACACAAGTACCGTGCACAACGTGCACACCAGCACCGTGCACATCAGCACCGTGCACACCAGTAACGTGCACGTCCAGCACCATGCACGTCAGCACAGTGCACACCAGCAACATGCACGCCCAGCCCCGTGCACGCCAGCAACGCGCACACCAGCACCCCCAACACCGTGCACGTCAGCAGCGTGCACGCACACACCTCCAATCCACCTCAGCACCGCTGCTGGAATCGGGACGTGGGGGAAACATTGCAATGGCTATCAGCGCCGTCAAGGAGGTTAATAGTCTGTTGGTCTTTCAAATGAAAAGGTTCCTTTGAACACGATAGCTTGAATGTCAATACTATATTCTGAACCGCTGTGCTGCTGCTGCATGGCGTTGCTCTGGAAGGAAAGCGTGCCGGTTCAGAAGGCAGGAAATCTTGGTCACCAGTCTTTTCCACAGAGGTTGTTTTTTTTAGCAACCACACACATTGAAGCGTTCCCACCCAAACTCCCTCCTCCTCAGTGTGGGTCTAACTATAGAAGACCGGTTGACACATCCAACGTCTGACACCCACCTCATACACACTCTTCACCACTCCTCTTCTCTTCCCATCCTCTAACCCCCCTGCAACGGAGGAACTACAGGAACAGGGCCATATTTGGACACGATCACACCCTGGGTACCCCCCCCCCCCCGCCCCTTCCTCCCCTCCCTCCCTCCCTCCCTACAGTTTTTTGTCTCCACTCCCACTGTTTCCTCGTTCCGGGAACACACACGCCCACACGCGCGTGGAGGCAGCGATCAGCGGGAGACTCTCAGAGTCGTGTGGACGGGAACACGCCGCCACGCCATACCTCCCAGGAGGCGCTGCCGGAGAGGCTGCTAAACTCCGGCGAGCTTCCGAGGACATGCAATTCAATTAGGGCATGCAAATAGGCTGCGTCAGAGGGATAGAGAGGCAAGAAAGGGGGGGGTCTTTATCTCAGGCTTTTACGCTTTACGGATCCGAGAACAGGCATAAAACAAGAATTGGGTTCGGAGAAAAAAAAAAAAAGGGAATAGAAATTCAATATTTCCAATTAGAGCACTTCTGTTACCGAGGCGGTTGGGTAATTTGTTTTCTAATGAAAGCCTCAAAAGAGGTTTGAGCGTATTGAATGCTGTTTTCGGTGTGAGATTAGTGCACACTCTTGTGTGCGTCTCTACATCACGTGCTTTGAGGAGGACGATGGAATATACCCTGATCTGTTTAAATAAGATCCAAATAAATGGGGAAGACATTGTTCCACGTGGGAACAGGCTGTGGGTTCTCCTCCGACGGGGGTGTCATCGTCAGCCATTTTGAAGAAAAAGAAAAGTAAGAATAAGATAAGAATTCCAGATGTTAATTGGGAATTCCGTAGCATAAGCACAGGACTGTAATTAGAGAAGAGATAAAAGAGATATGTTCTACCAAATTTAAACTCTAAGGAGATAATTCATTTATATACGAGTAGCAGAAACTCAAACGCAGAATGTGAATGAAATCGTGGCGGAAGCAAGTGACGGCAACATAACTTTACCAAAACACCTGATGTGACCTGAGTACAAAAGTCGGATACAGACTCCCTGGCGAACACCTGCGCAGCGCCCAGAACGCCGGGAACGCCCGGAATCCCTCCTGGGAGTCTGAGTTTTCCTTCCCCGGAACCACGACCATGAAATTGAACAACTCAGCATAATTCATAAACGGAATCAAGTCAGAGAACTTTTATTAGAAAATATCTTTAAAAACCCCATGCAATGGGGATGCATCGGGAATGTGAGCATGTTCTCAGTTCATGCTCATCCGAAGCTACGGAAGCTACATTTAGCACAGGCCTCTGTGTCAGTGAAGTCTTATAATAGCCTAATTTGTCAGAATTAACACCTGACAAACACCTTGCGTTGCGCAGCCGCCGCTATTAGGCGTCCTTGGTCGTAATCACCCCCAGCAGGTACACTGGTTGAGGCACGTTTAGTCATCCTAACGGGAATAGAGTCTGCTCCGGGAAGGAATATCAGGGCTAACCGCAAAGGGGGATCACATTAGAAGGCTACAAGGCTCGTGTAATAATTGTGTAATATTGTGCAATATATATAACGGTTAACTTGGCCAGCCCCCCATCATCAGTTGAAAATGTTTCGCCTGTATGTATGAACTGTATGTATGTATGCATGTATGGATGTCAATTACGTCACCCATTTTACTCCATATCGTCCCTGGAAGAAGGGATCCCCCACTCTGCGTTACTTCTCAAGATTTCTTCCTTGCTAATTAAGGGAGTGTTTTCTTGCCCTCCGGGGGGCTACGGTCAGGGGGCTGTCATAGATATACGGCCTGTTAAGCCCTCTGAGACCGGTGATTAAGGGCTGTACAAATACAACTGAATTGAATTGTACCTTTATGGTTTTCTTTGTCCAACATTTCCCGACATGCCCGATCAAACAAAACAAATGTTTATTTTCTCACAACACCAACGCATGGATCCGACCTGTTGGGTAAAGTTGGAGTCCATCCTGTACAATCCCATCCACGATCATAATTTATGTAATGGTCTTTATCACATCATCCACTACAGAGGGTTAATGGACGGTGAGACAAGGCGTGGCACGGACATCCTCCTCACGCTCTGACCACCTCACACTGAAACGGCCTCAGACTCACTCCATCAGGGGAGGAACTACCCTGGGACCGGCTTCATAATGGGGTCCGGGGGGGCCACCGATGGAAAAGGGGGCCGACACAGAAGGTTAGGTGTCCGTGTGACAACGCAGCGGGACGAGGAACTCATTCTGTTTCCGTCGTCTCTGTTATTGGGAGCATCTGCAGTAACGAACAGCGTTGTCCTGCTTCCGCATGCGGCGCTCTGCTTTTTACAAATACATGGGGGCTGTCAGATGTGGCCGATGATGAAACGCTGCGATATGGACACCAACGGGTGGCCTCGCTCCTGAAATGACTCTTCCTTGAAATCAGGACAAAGTGTAGGAAGCGAAATAAAAACAGAATCGACTAACAGAGATGTTGAACTGCAACTTGTCCCCACCCCCAACCCCCCCCCCCCGTGCCCCAGAGCAAGGCAATGCGTTGGAAGGTTTTGCTCTGCTTGCCGTCGGTGCCTCGCTGTCCTTGTCCGAATTTGACATTCTTCTAAATCACACCGGCTTACTGGAGTGTGTTTTTTGGAAGGGAGAGAAAAATAGAAAACAAGAGGAACAGCCTGGACATCAAATCTCAAACAGAGCATATAGCTCCGGCTCATTCTGGTTGCAAGTGCACCGCCGCCGTAATATAGCAAACCTCAATGGGAGAAAAGCTGCTCAACAACAACAGAATAATTGAATTCGGTTGTGGAGGAGGAAAACAAACAATAATGAGCAGATATGTCCTCCAACGAACCAGGAGTATATGAAATACCATCTGTAATTTATAGCCGTTCTGCGGGCACGTCCGCCCTCTCTGGAGGTAGTAATAAAAACTCGGGCAACTTCAGAGAAACAGCCGGCTCACAGTGATACAGATGATACTTTCTTTTTAATTACCATCAGGCCTGGGGAGTGAGTGAGCTGAGGCGGGAGTGTGTATCGGTTCGAGCGCTGACCAGTCATTAAGACCTCAGATCTCCCCCCAGGCCTGGGGAGTGATTGGGTCTGTGTAATCAGGTTTCTTGCCTAACTTAATTTCATTTATCAGTCTTAAAATCCCAAGACCTTCCATCGGAAAGATACTTCACGTTTCCCACAAGCGAGGGTGAACTTTGGCCTTCAACTTATCGTTTCATGATTTGCTGCTTTCGATTTAGCAATGTCGGAGGCAACTTTTTTGGCAGACCAAAAAAGGTCTATTTTCAAAAATACCAGAATGACTTTGCTGGTCCTCATTAAAGCGGATGCGGCGGTCTTCCTAGATGGTATTCACAGCTGCTGCTGCTGCTGCTGGGGCATTCTCTGCTGTAACCATCTGCGCATTTCCAGGGAGAAGAAATGTGGCCATTTTTCCTTTTTGGGAGTGGTCACACAAGGCTGTGTTAGCCTACAAATGATATTCACATCATGGACGGTATTGAACAGCTAGCTAGCTTAAATTTGAGCCTCAAATTAAGGTCATTACATTTCTCCCAGGAACAGCGCCATCTCTGGTGAAACACTGCAATTCTTTGTAATTAACAGAATATGCCAGGTGTTGGCGTAGAAATTATGGCAGTTGCATCATCAGGCACTAATTGTACTTGGTGCAGCAGCTAATTATAGCTAGCTACTTTCATTCATCGACTTCCTGTAACTTCCATGTTCTCTCCGACCAAGAAATACTTTGCCATGCTTGCCAACCACCAAGAAGCTTTTCGTGCTCGCACACACACACACGCATGCACGCACGCACATGCACACACACACACACACACACACACACACACACACACACACAGACAGACAGACAGACAGACAGACAGACAGACAGACAGACAGACAGACAGACAGACAGACACAGACACAGACACACACACACACACACACACACACACACACACACACACACACACACACACACACACACACACACACACACAAAACACTAAAAGGAGGCAGAGAGGGAATATGAGAAAAACACGTTGCCCGAACAGAGGAAGTAAAAAAAACATGATTACAAGGAGAATGAAACATTAAGTTTGTCTCCCTTGGACGTGTTCCTTCTCTCGTCTGTTTTCTTTTTGTTTTAATCCTCCTCCGCCGCTGGGGCCGTCTGCACAGCGCACCGCCTCACTGGGTACCCACAGCAAAAAAAAACCTTTGTTTCAACTCAGTGATTCATGGAGAACCAAACAGTGCGAAAATTGAAAAATTGAAGCGATTGGAAGGAGATGACATTGAAGAGAAGAAGCAGAAGAAGAAGATGACTGCCGCTACCGGGAGTCAAAACCCCGCAGAGAAACATGGAGTCCTCTTATAGTGGTGCTGCTATGGTAATGTGCTGTTGAATAACGCGGCGCAGCCAACAGCTGCACATTCTGGAGGCAGCCTCCATCCAGGCTGCTTTACATACAAGCACACACACACACACACACACACACACACACACACACACACACACACACACACACACACACACACACACACACACACACACACACACACATACCAATCCTTCTCTCTTCTGTCTCTCTCTCTCTCTCTCACATACACACACATACACAAACACACACGCACACACGCACACACGCACACACAAACTCACACAGAAACAACACGCTCACTGTTTGGCTATTAATAAACCTCTGGGTCCCCACAGGTAGCGCTCTGCCTGACGGTCACATGACCTCCCTTCCTCCCCCCAGCCGGTGGAACCCGCTGCTCTGGGGGATCTATTTCGGGGAACAGACAGGTGTGAGCGCTGGCCGAGGGAGAATCCACGCTGCGGGAATGTGGGCGTGCACCACTGGTTGGTCAACGTAAGGGCCGTCTTTCTTTGGCTTGGAGGCCGACATTCATTGGTTAATTGGTTAATTGGTTAATTGGTTAATTGAAACCAATGTTACCAATTAACCAATTAACCAATTAACAAATTAACCAATTAACCAATGATAAGACTCCAGGTCAAAGAAGAGCAGCATAGAGGAGATGGATGCTGAAGTACTCCTCGTCAGCCCCTCTAGTTCTTAATGAAACCCCTCATCCCTCTTCACACCGACTCCCCCCCCCCCCCCCCCCCCCCCCATTAGTGACAGCCATCGCTACTTCGTGCCTCCGATGTGCTACCTGCGGTTCTGATTGGCCCGAGGCGCTGAGAAGGAGAAAGCCCACCGGAGCGTCAAGGTCAGGATGTTGGCGTGGAGCGTGTGGGGTCTCCTACAAGGGGCTGGCTCGGGTCTGCTGTTCTGTTCCTGAGTGATGGGCCCTTTGTCGAACCCCGGATCGAGCTGTCTGCCGGCAATCTGAGCCGCTGAATGCCGATGAGAGGAGCGGCCCCCTCACCCCCCCCCCCCCCCCCCCCCCCCCCCCCAGCCACGAGACTCACCCCCGCTCCCGCTCCGAGCAGTAAAACAAAGCAGGAGTGATCAATGCCGGGGTTAAACGGTAAATGAACTGCATTTAAACAGTGCTTTTCGAACCAGTGGCCACTCAAAGTGCTTTATAACATCGCCTCACATTCACCCATTCACGCACACATTCACTCACCGATGGCGCTGTGCGCTCGGCTTGGAGGAGCAAGGGAGCGAACTGGCAACCATACGGTCACCAGTCAACCCACTCTGCCTCCTGAGCCACATGCCGGTCGAACGGACCGACAGACGCATGAATGAAGGAAGAAGCTGGTTTAATCCGGATAATAACTTTTTTTTGCGAGTTGAAGGATTGTGTTTGTTTCCTCCTCCCAATACACTCGGGAGCGTCCAGAGAGCCGGGATAATAAATTAGGAAGAGAATAAACAGACGGATGTTTGACTAGAGCGAGGAAAGAGAATTTGGTATCTTCAAGGCCATTCATATTCATGCATGTATTAATTCTAGATTTCCTGATTCATCTTCTTATTTTTATTCGTTTCCTCTCTGTTTTATTTATGGGGCGTTGGCAGCTCAGGCGGGGAGAAACTAAAAGGCTTCTCTGTAGACTGCTAGCTAGGTCGACCCTCCTGGCGCAGTAACAAGGTGTGCCTACCCGACACCTCAACATACAGGCTCCTGATTGGCTGACTGTGACCTTGTATCAAGGTGTGCCCCCGCACCTCAACATAGAGGCTCCTGATTGGCTGACTGTGACCATGTGACCATGTATCAAGGTATGCCTTGACACCTCAACATCGAGGTTCCGGATTGGCTGACTGGGACCATGTGACCATGTATCAAGGTGTGATCAGACACCTCAACATAGATGCTCCTGATTGGCCGGCTGTTTCCATGTGACCTTGACACCACTATGTTGATGTGTGAGCGGGTGCAGCATGTGAGGCATGGATTGTATAGAGAGATTTGATTGGCTCGCAAGGTTAGGATGTGGTTTGTTTAAATAATATTTTTAATATTAACAGTTTTCATACTTCAACAATCAATCAATTTGGTTTCCTGTGCTATACCCTTAGCAAAGCGAAGCATGTGCACACAACCACCACATCAATAAATTATTTGGAATAATGGGAGACATGAAAGAGGTATTTTATTACCAATATTCTCATTGGACCCTCCTTGCATCCACGGCAAGCGCCTGACGTGCGCCTCCCAAAAATGTTAACCTTGCGTCGAGGCGACGCAGCAGCAAGGGCTGAAGAGCGGTCGGCTCACTAAAACCGGACGCAGAACCAAAACAGGTTCCTGACTGCGTCGAGGCGTCATTGCGTTGCGGCGACGTCCAACCAACCATGGCTGAGCCTTTACAGCCGGGAGGGGGGGGGGGGGGGGGGGGGGGGGGGGGGGGGGGCGGCTAGATGGGCGTTTGACAGCGAGCAGCCAGAGCTCAGAGGGATCAGGGCGCCGATTGGGAACGAGTGTCAGCCAAACAGAGCGGGCTCAGCGGCGCCACAGAGCTGATGAGGACCACTTATCCCAAGGCCTGATCCACCGCAAAGAAGACTTTAATCAAAAGAAAAGAATATCTTCGAAAAATCGGCAGCTACAAGAGACACTCCGACGTCGCGGCGCTGTGGACTGTTATTCACCGACCTCTGATTCCCATTTCACGCTCATGGAAGTGGTGCACAAATGCATCACCTTGTGCACCTCTCCTCCTCCTCCTCTCCTCCATCTGCTCCTCCTCCTCCTCCTCTTCTCTCTCCTCCTCTCCTCCTCTTCTCTCCTCCTCCACCTCCTCTTCTCTCTCCTCCTCTCCTCCTCCTCCACCTCTCGAAAATGGTGTTCTTTGATGTCATTGTCATCATCGAGATAATAGTGGATGATATCCAGAACGGAGAATCTGGGAAACGTCTTTTGGCTCAAATTGGAATATCAATGGCTCCTCTTTTATGCTAATGATAAATACATAGCAGGGAGCAAATAGAACATCTGGAGTGCGATGGTTAGATTGCACCGCGACGTGGTTGATGACATAAAGGTATCACGCGCTGCCTCTCAGGTGACTTCATGTGACGCCAGTCATCAAGTTCCTTAGATCGTGACAATGGAACGTGATTATGGGGAAATGATACACTGTGGTTAGAGTTGAACCAGGGAAGTACGCCTACGCAAATAGACGGATTTTACAGTTCAGTGCGGTTGTCGATGTAGGTCGCTAACATACGTACACAATGCTAAGTACTCAACCTTGTGTAGCATCTTATTCTAGCTATCTTTGTTGTATACAGGGAATGGGTTAACCTAACAATTGTTGGTGCTTAGCACTGGTAACTTGAATGAACATGCTTACTGTACCAACAGCGATATATGTTTGCTTCTCTTTCTTCTGACATATGTACTTATATAAGTCGCTTTGGATAAAAGTGCTAAATGTAAATTTAAATGTAGGTTCCTTAAAAAGGATTTCATGGAGAACCACGTTTCTCTGAGTCAAAGTCTACAACACAAGAAAGGTGTTCTGACAAAGTATACTAGGGTGGCAAGCTCAGATAGAGTTAGACAGTGATGATGGATGATGGAACAGGCCAACTTCACCTTTGCCAGTGTGTGGGATGTAGAGAACAGCCCTCACTGTGTTTTTATGGACCTCACCTGGCCCCTTCCGAAAATAACTGGAGCTAGGTGAGAGGAAGTCTGCTGCTAATTATCCAGGCCTGGGGGGGGTGCTTTAGCAAGAGATTTGTGCAGCTGATTCGACGGCTCATTCTGGTCAAGAAGTTTTGCCTCGTCCCTACTGCGACATATCCGTGAGATATGGGCCACTCTGTCAGGACCAAGACTACAGTTAAAAGACTATGATGGATGTTGTTGAATCATTTGTTTGAGCCAGGGCCGGGTTACTATTCTTTCCCAACTAGCTTGATCTGTTGCTACCTGAACACAATAGCATCTAATAACGTCATACCTAGCCCGTAATACTTGTTAGAGCAAACACCGAAGCTAAGCTTGCTTTAGCCCAAACTGAGCACTGCCGTGACAAAATAAAGAGGAGATTTGGATAAATCCCTCCACAATCTCTACCCACGCACACACAGAGCGTTGCACAATAAAACAGACACACCTTTGATTTCTGCAACCCCGTTCCTGCAAATTGTTTAGGCCAACTGACTTTTGTTTCTTCCCTTATTTCGAATAATGCCATGGCAATTTCGCCCACCCTATCATTGAAAGGGAACATTTTAAAAGATCATTGCGAGGCCTACTCTCATGAGGTGCATGTACAGAAAACCGCCAGAGGGTGTCACTGTTGCCTTAGTAAAACACATAATGCCATCAGAAACTGAAGCTTTATTTGTAGCTATTACATTGATATTCATCTAGGGAAAGCACAACTACAGGGGGATTATAGTTTTCTAAAATGATAAAAATCAAACCCATTTCTTTTTAACTTTAATTTCCTTTCCTCCAGGAAAGAAACTACGCATCCAAACCAAACGGAAATCTATTAGATGAGCAAAATTTTCGCAATAAGCTCCAGCTATTTGCATAGATGTCTGCAGGTGTATCCCGCAACAGAATCACTCTGCAATGACGCAACACTTAATGCTAATGCTGCTTTGTGACGTGGAGAATCGTCAGAAAACATTAATACCATCGTCTTCGCTGTGTGTGATAAAAGAACCGATCTCGTATCAGCAACAGCCCCGGGGCGTGAGAGAGAACGGCGTACCTAGCGCCCCGCTGTGAGGGCTTGCAACATCAGCAAACATTGCGAGGCAGAGAGAGCCAGATTACATAACGAGCTCATCAGTGGGGCCGTTGCCCACGCATACTCGGCAACCTCGGCGCAATCTCTCACTGTCGGTCGGCCCCGGAAACTCGCTCTTCAAGTAAAAAAGAAATGGAAGAAGGAATTCGCTGAAGGAAAAAGCATGGACAGAACA
>NC_044055.1:5597765-5655265 GCF_902167405.1 Gadus morhua | reverse complement strand
ACATGACGAAACACGCACACACACTCACTCACACACACACTCACTAGTATTGCGGGTGTGTCTTAAGGCTGGTTGCATTAGCAGTCTGCGGGTTCATCCCATGTCTTCATTAAACACCTCGCTGTCCGGGGAGCTCCAGGGAGCGACTTGCCCGGAAACACGCACCGAGCTCCCCTCCATTTTAAACCTGACCCCGGATGCTTCGAACGAACCGTTCACAGCAGGAGGAGGAAGGTGTGTGTGTGTGTGTGTGTGTGTGTGTGTGTGTGTGTGTGTGTGTGTGTGTGTGTGTGTGTGTGTGTGTGTGTGTGTGTGTGTGTGTGTGTGTGTGTGTGTGTGTGTGTGTGTGTGTGTGTGTGCGCGCGCGCGCGCGTGTCCCTACACAGCTCCTATCCCCCCGGGAGGGCTGGGGGGATCTCTCCCCCCGTCTTTGAGCGATAACACACCCGACGAGGTCGTTGCTCTGCCCAGCGTGGCGATTCGCTGCCCGGACAACACGGGCCGGCCACTGGAGCCACGTGATGCATCCTGGCAGGACACCATCTCGGCTCAGGCGGTCCTAAGCCGACACGACTCCGTGGGGGATTTTGCAGCAATCTACATGGTTTCTATTTTGGATGTTCCGAGGCCGACCCCGTGTCGAACCCTTGTTGCGAGAGGGTGACCCACCCTCCTCGCCCTCCCTCCTCCTCCTCCTCCTCCTCCTCCTCCTCCTCCTCCTCCTCCTCCACCTCTTCATCCTCTTCGAAATAAACCCTTGTTGTCGTGAGTCCGGAGAGGTCGACAGCAGCAGCATCCAGGGAGATGTCAGAGGCCGACACCGGGGCTAGGAGACACGCGAATCGGAAACGCAAAATGCTCCTTTTCCCCCCCCACGTATACAGCTTCCTCCCTCCATACCACACACTATATCTGAGAGTAAATGCGACCACAGAGCGACCGAAACCACCCCCCCCGCCCCGCCCCCTCTCAACAGTTGGCGGTCGGCAGACACGGAGCCAAGAGGAAGTACAGGAAGAGGACGCGTTGACTGCAGTTTCCTTTTACTATCGCAACTATCATCACCAAGACAACGACAACCACTACAATAACACCAGCTGGACGTTGGCTGCCCTTTATCATCCTCCTCCTCCTAGTTCCTCCTCCACCTCCTCCTCCTCCCCCACCACCTCCTCCTCCACCTCCTGCTCCTCCTCCTCCTCCTCCTCCTCTTCCTCCTCGTCGTTTGAACTGGATGGCAAGCGAGAACACATAAGAGGAGCCGGACACTGGCGAGGTGTGTGAGCGGCTCATTAGTCACGGTGATGTAACACCAGCACAGCGCTGTCCGTGCCCCCCCCCCCCCCCCTCCCCCTCCCCGACAGGAGGAGAGAACCCCCGCCACAAGGAGAGCACGGGGAACACAGCCGTGAGGGACGACCGGCGGAGTGCAGCTCGTCACGTCTGCTGTTTTGGTTTTTTTTCTGTTCCCCATAATCCTCCAGTTTCGGGACGTGTGCGAATGCAACACAGACTGTAGCGAAACAGCTTTACCGAGAAACAAATGATACGATCACCGCCAGAAATAAGGCAATTGATCTAAGTTAATAGGGTTCAGGTTTTGCGTTTTGTTTTCTTAAATTAAATTATTTGTTTGGAACATGAAGTACTGATTTATTTACCATGGTGTGTCTACAGTCCTCACCTTTCCACCAAAAAATATTCTCGGGGCCTTTCAATCTATCAAGAGGCTGAGCGGTCGATGAGCGAGAAGTGAGGGAAGAAAAATGAGCGAATAGGAATACACAGAAAAGAGCAGAAATGGTACGAAAGATAGAGTGATTAACACAGAGAGAGAGCAAGAGAGAGCGAGAGAGAGAGAGAGAGAGAGCGAGAGAGAGAGAGAGAGCGAGAGAGAGCGAGACAGAGACAGAGACAGAGAGAGAGAGAGAGAGAGAGAGAGAGAGAGAGAGAGAGAGAGAGAGAGAGAGAGAGAGAGAGAGCGAGACAGAGACAGAGACAGAGAGAGAGAGAGAGAGAGAGAGAGAGAAAGAGCATACGCCACGGTGCATTTCTCACTCAGCAGCCTGGCAAAAACCTGCCACAAATGCCAAACTTAACTGGTGTGGAAAGACTTGCGTTCCCCCTCCCTCCCCCTCCCCCCTGGACCACTATCAAGGGGATGTTCCCGCCAATAATCTGCTCTGCGGTGGCGGGAGAAATGCTAAAAAAATTGGTAGGAAACAAAAGCCCCCCCCCCCCCCCCCCCACACACACACACACACACACACACACACACACACACACACACACACACACACACTTCTGTGGGGGGAAAAGTAGAAGAGAGACACGAGAAAGCGGCTGCCCTTGCAAAATATTAAAGACCACAAACGGGGCCTGAACAGCCCACTGCGTAGCCTACATAGGAGTCAACGGAGGATACAGGAGGGAGACGCAGGAGAGGTCCTCATTAAAACTCTGCCTACCCCGAGCCGCGCTCACACACACAGGGAATGGGTGTGTTATTGAAATAGGCTGATCTGTCTCACTGAGAGTCAGCTCAGCCTCCTCGCAGGAGAGGGTCTGCGTGAGTGTTACACGACGTGTCAGTCATAATAATGAGCCCAGGTTAAATTATTATATATATTTATTACTTTTTTTTGCCATTCCTATTAAAAAAATAGAGAGTGGGAATGTAGAATATATATAGGATCTGGACCACGCAGAGTGTGTGTGTGTGTGTGTGTGTGTGTGTGTGTGTGTGTGTGTGTGTGTGTGTGTGTGTGTGTGTGTGTGTGTGTGTGTGTGTGTGTGTGTGTGTGTGTGTACGAATGTGTGTGTGTGTGTGTGTGTGTGTGTGTGTGTGTGTGTGTGCGTGCGCTTGTGCGTGTGCGTGTGTGTGTGTGTGTCGGTCCTGGTTATGAGTGATACTGCAGTCCTTACATAACTTCACTCAACTGAAGCATCCACTGACTGACCATCCACTGTCCAATAGGATTGAGCCTTTTGGGTTCCCGAAAGCAAAAACAGCACTGTACTTTATCAAGTGACAGATTTTTAAAGGGAGTTGTTGAATTTGCTTTCTTTTACTTCCAAACAAAACGTCTAGTCTGGTCGGTTTTTTAAAAAACATTTTGTTAGAGACATTTCAGTGGAGACTGTTAGCAACGGGAAAGAACAGTACTGGAACAAATCAATGTCTTTCATCAAGGCAAGTTAGCATTTGTGAACAAATCTGACAGAGTGCTAAGTGCTCAGGCATCCAATCCACCTCGAACAAGAAGCAAGAGAACGAATCCCTGCCACTACCTAAGGCTAATTCAGCCGGTGAATGCAAGTTTGTTTTTTGATGATTATTAACAAATATAATACAGGCTTTAATGATCATATTAGCCTTGTTTTGATGACGGCGCCTTTATAAGTGCTCTTTGTTAATCTACATCATTCTAAATGGCCAGCCTATGATTGGTGGTAATTAGAAGAGCTTAATGCTGTTTTTACCCCCAGGTCCCAATTACTCCGTTGTTAAATCAAATTATAATTCTCTCAGTCAGTCCTGGTCTTCCGTTTTGATTGGTGCAGTCGCACCTCTGCAAGAGTACGAAACAAGTAACGCAAGCACAGAATAATATTCAGTCTTCCTCATAAGTATTTCTCGATGGGTCTTTTTCTGATTTCACAGCAATTGAATCGATTAGTTCAGTCTCTCACCAAATCAAAATGGCCGTTGACGAACCTAGCAACCGTAGCAAGACGATGAGAAACATCGCATCCTGGAGGTATTTAAAACCAGACGACCGGTTTACCTGTTTCGCCATCAGACACCATGGAAAATTGTGAAAATTGCCATACTAGTAATAAAGTCATAACACAATCCCACGCACGCCTAGAAGTGCAAAACATACTGCCACTTGCCGAGTTTTCCCTCCATAATCCTCACGCACAGGCGAGCAAGGCAGAAAATTAGAAGCGCTTCCACTCGTCTACGCACAATCAGGCTATTATCACCGCCTCGGTCTAGATTGAGCGGCGTTCCTGTCTGATTAGCATTAGCGTTCGGAGCTCAATAACAGCGGGACAAAGGGAAATAAATAGTGGAGATAAGAGAGTGGTGTGGTGCTGTCTCTGGGGTTGCAACTGTCTTTGTTGTCTGCTATAATCAAAAACAGCCAATAATACCTAGAGAATTGGTCTGCGGCACATGGCATGCTACAGACAATGCAACGCCAGATTTTACTGTAATTTAACAGGGGGGATAATTACCGGGTAATGCATTGTGGTGCGTTCCCGGTACATCACAAAAAATAAAATCATTTCAAACACGTAAATTATTGCAATAAATGCATCATCATGTAATTGTTGTGTTCATATTGGAGACGGGTGCTCACACACAACGGTTGATGAGCAGTGTCTACGAAGCATCTGTAATGAGGCCAAAATGTAATGTTCCCCGTGTGGCTGAGAGTGTGAAGGGGGGTTTGTGTGTTTGAATAAGTGTATGTGTGTGTGTACCAATTGGACAACTTGGTATGCTTCTGGGAGTGGCCCAGAAGTAGGCCAGAGTCAGGAGGATGGCACAAACATCTGGGAACCCCCCTAGAGGCCGCTGACGAGAGCAAGAAGGCCCGTAATCCAGAACATTCCCCAAGTTCCTCTCTCTCTCTCGTTCTCTACTCTCACTCTCTCCCTGTTTCTCTCTCTCTCTCTCTCTCTCTCTCTCTCTCTCTCTCTCTCTCTCTCTCTCTCGCTCTCTCTCTCTCTCTCTCTCTCTCTCTCTCTCTCTCTCAGAGTATAGAGATCTCCCAAACCCTCTGCCCTCAACCCGATCACCCAACTCATCACAGAGTGCATGGCTTATATGGATTATGTCCTTATCCCCTCAACATCGTTGAGCTTGAGTAAAGCATTGGCCGTGATGTCCGGCCTTCCTTCCGTCCTTCTTTCCAAACGCACCCTCCAATCCCTCTCCCCATTTCCGAGCAATGACGAAACACATACACAGACCTCCATCCATGTCGCACAACAACAATAGCCGGGGAGCAGAAGCAGCGAAAGTAGCGGCGTCGGCTCAGGTGTCCGTGGCTCGGAGTTAAGGTCAGAGATAACAGCGTTAGGCTAATTTGACGGGAGAACGCTTGCTGCTAATGGGGCTGGGTTAGCTGCTGAGAACCCACTTACTGCAAATGAAATGTGTTGCTTGCAAATCCACGTCCATCTTAAAAACACACACACACACACACACATACACACACACACACACACATACACACACACACACACACACACACACCGGTGAGTCAACAGCCCCGGTTGCTGTCGGATGCGGTGAAATAACTGCACGCCGTGCCGCCCCTGACTGCTGTGTTCTATGCTGTGGTGTGTTTTATATGCTTACCTGCACATTGGATGGGGAGATGGGAATCCGTCCAGACGGGTGATTGGGTGAGGCGACACGAGGGCGGACAACAGAGAGAGAAGAGAGAGAGAGAAAACAAGACACATTTTTAAGTCACAGTGAATTGCAGTTTGGTGGAGTTTTAAATGGTTGTTGCACGATATCGTCTTCATTGATTTTCGGTGCACATCCAATAATCGAGGCGATATTGAAAACTGAACAGCAAGGACATATCGCATCCGCCACCTTCAATCTATTCACCGCCCCAGCCCGTTAATTTAACATTAGGATCACTTTCACCGAATTAAAGAAGGGAAAATCATAGAATGGAGAACATGAGATTAATGTTCCTTTAACTACTTCACAATGGACTTTACCGCAGAAAGCATGAACGACTTCCAACACATTTCTCTGCAGTTATTGTTGTTTTAAGATTCTCCCCGGTGGCATTGCTTTGGTTACACGTCAACTTAATTTATTTATACTTGACTTTGATTCCCATATTATGATGCCTATGGTTTACCACAAATTCATAAGGCCTTCTCAATCATTTACGATCTAATGAATAAAAGATGAATAATTTATGAAGTCATTACAAAGGGAATAAGAGCTGTCAGGGTGTGTTTCTTCCTGCATGAGCCCCCAGTGCTGGAAACTTCAGATATCGCTAACACTTCTCCAAGGCGCAAGGCAATAGGAGTGGGGGGAGGGGTTCCCGTCTGACTCGTTTTTTTACTTTTATTGTCGGTTTCCGTTTTCGTCGTAAGTTTATTATTATTGAAAAAAATTAACTTTCCAGATTCTCTTTCTGAACAAATCTATTGGGGAAATGCACACTCAAAACTATGAACCAAACGATGGTCCCGGGTCCAGGCCTAACATGGAACCCATCGATTCGGTTTGTCGGATCTATGTTAAACTCTTCCATAGTTAGCCTTGATCTGTTTGGAACGGAGCACTCCGTCTAGCTAGCTCCTTTATCTCTCCGTCTACACTCAGATACACCCACTTTGTCTGGAACCGACATGGTAATTGCGCTGTTGTGAAATGAAGAAGGTATCAAAAAGGTATGAGGCTGAGGTATCAAACCATGACTGCTTCACTGTGCCAAAGTTTGACTGACATGAACAGAAGTTCAGCTAGGATTCCAATACTCGAAGTCCTCCCAAAACCGACAATCCAAACTAAATCCATGTGCTTATAAAACGAGCTAAATCACTTTCACTCACTATTCCTCAAAACACACACTTAAATAGTTGAACTATTGAACTTTTGAACTATAAGCAATATTTTTTTCTTATGATATTGGTTTGGTTCTTTCAATTACAAATAGATCGCTGTTGGGAGTAAAGTCAGTGAAAAAGAAAATGTTATTCCATCCATGATGAAAACAAGTGTCTTAATTACTCTGAGAACGACTGCTTAAAGTCCCACGCAGAATGCACAGTTCCCCGACAACAGCTGCCTAGCTTATCAGAGGCTCTCCGTCCACAACACAGGTGACTTTATAGATTTTATAGATCAATTTCTAATGCTTTCTGAATACGCGTGTCCAAATCCTATTCAACTTGGCTCGGAAGAATTCCAAAATACCTACGCAGGACATCCAAAAGAGACCCCATGGTAACCAAACAAAACACACTAAATCGAATTTAAATCAGTTATGTGCTTTGGCCGTTCAAAAGTGCCCTGGGTCGCAAGTCTCGCAGAACGGCTTCATGTTTGGCTTCGCCCGACAATAGCCGGCCTGGCCCTCGAAGAAGGTCAGACGGAGGCGCTGCATTAGTGGGAAAAGGTCAAACGCAGCCATAGGAGATACTCCCTCCCCTCACACCGTTATCGATTAAAGAGAAGGCAGGGTTTGCTCAAACGGTGGACAGTCTACCCTTTTAAGAAGAAAATGAGCATCACATATAAAAGGGCCACTCCAAAGAAATACCGACCCCCCGGTGAGGAACAGGGGCCGCAGGCTTACATTTGACAGGGTGCCCTATTCCCATCAATACATCCATTCATCCACACTGCGTCGGTCGGGTTAGTCATCGCTCAGGACCAGATAACCCCGAACGACGCAGTCACCGGGGCCACACTGACCCATCTCGGCAGGCATCTCAACCAATCTCATCTCGCCGCCACAACACACAAAAAAAACATTGACTCATCCCAAGCCACCACCCACAACACAACCACCCCCCCCCCCCCCCCCCCCCCCCCCAAAACGCACACACACCAACACACACACACACAAACACACACACAAACACACACACTAACACACAGCCGAAGCAAGCAATAATGACAGTGCAGCAGTTGATCCCTGCCAAGTAGGAGAGGGGGAGTTAACGCGCGGGATTGCGTCACCCTTCGTGTGCTACCCCCGTGGAGAGGCGTTGTCTTCCGCGGCCCCACCACCTCCACACACTGCCTGCTCCCAGTGAAGCCACGCTTTCCCAACACGACCCCCCCACACACACACACACACACACACACACACACACACACACACACACACACACAAACACACACCGCCCGCCTCAAGCCATTTCACTCAACAGCCAACCAACCACACACAAGGGTGTGTGTGTGGATGTTTGTGTGTGTCTTAGTGTGTGTGTGTGTGTGTGTGTGTGTGTGTGTGTGTGTGTGTGTGTGTGTGTGTGTGTGTGTGTGTGTGTGTGTGTGTGTGTGTGTGTGTGTGTGTGTGTGTGTGTGTGTGTGTGTGTGTGTGTGTGCGCGCAACATGAGGGGTGGGCACAACCAGAATGAAATGAATAAGAATCACACTTGTGTGTGGAGTACCCCACGCGCACACAGACAACTCCTCTCGCCAACTCCTCCTCGCTGGTTATGTAACTCGTTGCTACGCCTACCGGTGGAACCAGTGGGCTGGCTGCACTGGTAGAGCAGCAATAGCAATACCACCACCACCACCACCATCATCACCATAGAGTTGGAATAGCAATACCACCACCACCACCACCATCATCACCATAGAGATGGAATAGCAATACCACCACCACCACCACCATCATCACCATAGAGATGGAATAGCAATACCACCACCACCACCACCATCATCACCATAGAGATGGAATAGATATACCAGCACCACTAACAACGACTACAACCACCACCACCAACTCCACCATAGAGATGCAATACAAATACTACCACCACTAACAACGACAACTACCCACCACCACCACCACCACCATAGAGATGCAATAGCAGTACCACCTCCACCTCCACCACCACCTCCACCACCTCAACCAACTCCACCAGCACCACCTCAACCGACAGCACCAGCACCACAGACCAGCCAGGCAGGCACCCTCAGCCGGGCTCAGCCTCGCGGCCCGGGCTCCCTCGCTCCACTGACCCGGGCCGTCCTTCCGGACCAGCGACCAGCGGGACTGCGTCTGAAAGCCTCAGTGGAGGCCTCAGTTGAGGCTTTCAGAGCATCCACTGTTGTTGCCGTTGTGTTCGTATTTCTTTTTTCTCGTCTTTTGAAGGTAAGGTGTGAAGCATAGTGTCTCATCCTGCCCCCAGCTGGAGTGCCTTGCTGCGTCCACGCAGCATCAAAACGGATGGTTTTCCATGAGTGCCTGGGTAAACAGACGCACAGAACACGCCCCTCCGTGGGTTAGTTCACGGCCGTGAAGAGAGCCGTAGGTTTGCATGATATCGAACACGGGCCTTTCAGTCGTTGAACTCGGAAAACCGACGTGCTGGCTGCCGCCCTGCGCGGTTGACCCCGCCGTCGGTGTGTGAATGTGTGCATGAATGGGTGAATGTCAGGTAATATTGTAAAGCGCTAGAGATAAAAGCGCTATATAAATGCAGACTATTTAACATTCAAACATATTGGATTCCATTTTCTGCACAAGCTCTATGATGTAAGTTATTTCTCGCTATACAATGTTCAAGCAGCTCATTAGTAGCTAAAAGCATCTTACGATGATATAAATAGTGTGCCCGTGTCTTTCCATAACCACTGGGAACATGGCTACACAACAGTTGGTCTGATTATCCCCCTAGTGTGATTTTTTTCCCTTTTCTATACGCATAGCAGAGTCCTGAGATGAGCTGACAGCCAATAGGAGGTGTCCTAATCCTCCCATTCACTTAACAGTACCACAGTATTTTATCTGAGACCAGCAGTTCCCTGCAATGGAAAAAAACAAGAACAGAAAAAGAAGATGATAAATCGAGGACAGCTCACCCACCCGAAGCAAGTCTTTGGCTTCCGAACAAAACATTTCTCCCCTGCCAGGCGAAAAGAAAAATCGCATAAGAAAAAGAAAAAAGTATCAGAGAATGTATTGAGACGTTGCCTTGAGGAAGTCATCAACGCCGGGTTTGCTAATGTACACAGCGGCACATTCCAGTCGCTCTAATACCAAGGGCCATAAAGTCCATTGGATGGCGGTGAACAGCAGCCTGTGCTTTCTGCGTCGGGTGACTTTTAATTTAGAAGTATGCATTTGAAAATGGCCTCCAAAAGATAAACAACCATTATTCGTATTCACCTGTGCCGCATTTCGTTTACTAAGCCTTTGGCTGTCCTTGTTTGGTTGCTAAGATGCTTCAAGTCTTTCAAAGAAACCAAGCAGTGCATATATTTGAATCCTCTTTTTACAGTGATGCATGTACCTGTCTACAAAATGCTGCAGCACTGCAGTCATTAGCCTCTCTCTCTCCCTTCGCTCACTCTCTCGTTCAATCTCCCCCATTCTTTCTCTCTCTCAGACTCTCTCTCAATCTCCCCACATTCTCTCTCTCAATCTACCCCCAATCTCTCACTCTCCCTCTCCCTCCCTCCCTCTCTCTCTCTCTCTCTCTCTCTTCCTCCCTCTCTCTCTCTCTCGGAGGCTCAGAGGGAGATGATAAACCGAGGCCTTGCTTATAGTATTCATGCCTAATGTACTATGGTAATGTGCTCCGCGGGCTCCTCGTCTCCATGCGACTGGCAAAAAAATGATCAAATAACACAGCCTGCCTCTATAATGCATCTGTGTACGGAATGAGAAGGATGTTGTATAAAGCACCGTTATTGGCAATGCAGTGCGTTCATACAGTTAGCCAGATACTCTCTGTCCCCTTCTTCTTGCTGACCAATACAGGCCCATATAACGGACCGCAAAGCACTTGGCCGCTAGTATTACTACATAACGACGCGGTTGATCAAACAAACTGCTGAAGTCAGAGGGGAGGGAGGAAAGGAAAGTCGGGCCCAAGTGAGGAACAAATAGAATCAGCAAATGGACCCAGAGAGCGAGAGAGACAGAGAGACAGAGAGAGAGCCAGAGAGAGGGAGAGTGTGATAGGGAGAGTGATAGAGAGAGAGAGAGTGATAGAGGGAGAGACAGAGAGACAGAGAGACAGAGAGAGGGACAGAGATACAGAGAGACAGAGACAGAGACAGAGACAGAGACAGAGACAGAGAGAGAGAGAGAGAGAGAGAGACAGAGAGAGAGAGAGAGAGAGAGAGAGAGAGAGAGAGAGAGAGAGAGAGAGAGAGAGAGAGAGAGAGAGAGAGAGAGAGAGAGCTTGGATCTGGGGCCTCGTGTGGGCCGGTTCTACGAACAGATAAAGGGCCTGCCAGGACACGCTCCTCAAATAAGAGTCCAGCAGAATGTGACTGTGTGTGTGTGTGTGTGTGTGTATGTGTATGTGTGTATGTATGTGTATGCGTGCGTACGTGTTTTTGTATGTGTATGTTTATGTGTATGCGTCTTTGTATGTGTATGTGTATGCATATGTGTGCATGTATATACGTGTGTTTGAGCGCGTGTGTGTGTGTGTGTGTGTGTGTGTGTGTGTGTGTGTGTGTGTGTGTGTTTGAGTGCGTGTGTGTGTGTGTGTGTGTGTGTGTGTGTGTGTGTGTGTGTGTGTGTGTGTGTGTGTGTGTGTGTGTGTGTGTGTGTGTGTGTGTGTGTGTGTGTGTGTGTCTCTAAAGAGGCCTGTAGAGCACCAGGTTCACACACTCATGACCAGATGATGCGAGTCTTGGGTCAGGGTGGGGGGGCGGGGGGGCGGGGGGGCGGGGGGGGCGCAGCAGTGGGACAACTTTGGGTTATTCCAGTCAGGGAATGCAGGAAACGGGGGTATAAACATTAATAGGGGTCACGTTACACTTCCTCTGCCGTGATTCCCTGAGAATTAAAGCATGGCGTCGTTACTAAACCGTCCTCGACGGACCGGAGAATCCACCACCCACGAGACGCCGAATTACGTCAAGAACCAGCAGCGAGAGAGAGGGGAGGGGGGCGTTGGGAAACAAACAAATAAATCACACTTCTATATCTGCTCTCAGAAAGCGGCATATGCGGTACAGAGAAGCACAGTTTCTCGATCGATACCATACTTTTGATGGGCTTTCTTCCAACACACACACACACTTCACAAACACACCCTGCACAGTTCACACACACACACACACACACCCTTCACAGTTCACACACACACACACACACACACACACACACACCCTTCACAGTTTACACACCAGAACAAAACTTCAACTTGGGATCCAAGAGGCTGGCCTGGTGCCTTAGTTTGTCCTTTGAAGGTAGCGGAGACAATGCCAGAGGACAGGCTGTCATAGGGCCAAGAGGGTGACATCCACCCATGGAATGTGGGAGCTGGGTGATAATTCTTCACAGACACATGTTCGACATGCCGCGCAGACACGACTCTCCCTGTCGTCCCCCCCAGAGGAAAAACACATGTAAACATCAAAGTGTGTTCAGGCTATTACTGTCACATCCAGATCTATATCTATCTCCAGAGAAGGAGAGAGCGAGGAGTAGTTGTTATCAACCGAGGTGTATATATAGCTACAATACACCATTTGTGCGCCCGGGCTCGCGGCGGCGCTAATGCTGTACACACCGTGTGTTCACCCCGTCTCGCCTTAGGTTTAGCTTGAGACAAAACCGTGACATCGCTCTCTCTCTTTGTCGGTTAAGGCTGGTGACGTTTGTTATAGAACCGGGTCCACGCACACCTATGGTGCTGACGTAAACGGCCATGCATCAAGGCATTTTTTGACAGGGAACATTTAAAAAACACAACAAATATGAAGAAAAATGGTAAATGGACTGCATTTATACCATGCTTTTTCTAAACAGAAGCGCTTTACAATATTGCCCAACATTCACCCATTCATGAATACATTCACACCTCAACGGTTTAGTCAACCCAGCAGGGCGACAGCCAGCTCATCAGGAGCAGTTAGGGTGAGGTTTCTTGCTCAGGGACACCTCAGCGGTCCTTGCTCCTTGCTAGTTTGATCGGGGATCAAACTAGCAACTTCCGGTTACCAGCCAACCCGTTCTACCTCCTGAGCACACATGTCGCCGAGTGAACATATCTTCTTTTGGTTTTGGGGGGTTGATACGATTTCTGACACACCATATGGTAGCAATACCGTCATCGCAGAAAACACACACACGGCTATACACATAATGTGTCTCACACGATTAAACCAGGTCTCCCTCAGTCTCGTTTTGTGACCCGGGTTCCAGCGAGCCGAAGGAAAGTACGTCCTTTGGGGGGGGATTGATGGTGTAAAAGAACTGTGGCATGAGCCCCCGAGCTATTAGAGAAGTTTCAATTTAATTTCCGCAGCTGTGGAAACCTTTAAATAGACGTGCGTGTTCTCAATTAGTTCTCGTCGTGGAGCCCTGCCTCCAAAAGCAGGGCCAGCGTGTACGCATACGTTGTAATAGTTGAAAACGTTATGGCCTCCCTGCCGCCTCAGTCGTACCGTTTGTCCTCTCCTTGTCACTGTTCCTCCGAGAAAGAGGTTGAAGGGGATATCTCCGGTTTTCAGGTAATAGACTGCCACACATTCCCCCAGCCTCCCGTTTCTCTGGCTTCTAGAAAGAGTAATGAGTGCGGTATTGATTCAGCACGCCCGCTCAGTCACATGGGCATAAGCACACTAAATCCAAATAATGCTTCATTTGTACCCTGCTCTGTTTCAAATACACAACATGTTCAGATGGTCTGATTTCAGGTGGGTTTCGGGGGGGTATTTTTTTATTTTTCAACCGCGGATGAACCGCTACTACCTTCCTCCCAAACCCGGGATGGTGCCCCAATCTTCCCACAGTTAGTCACGGGACTGCTGGCAAGCTGCAGGCGCTGGGAGGCATATGTGCCTTTCCATCTGTTGCTCACTCTCTGCCTTCCAAAGCCCTTCCCTTTCGTCAGAAGCCATCTGCTCCAAGCCCTGCCCCACTGGCAGGAAATAGGAGCACTACTTCCATGATGGGATATGGAGAGAGAGAGAGAGAGAGAGAGAGAGAGAGAGAGAGAGAGAGAGAGAGAGAGAGAGAGAGAGAGAGAGAGAGAGAGAGAGAGAGAGAGAGAGAGAGAGAGAGAATAAAAGACAAACAAGGACGAATGGAACTCGCCACCGCCCCCGAACGTGAATTAGGAACGAGAAATTGGAAATATTAACCAAAACGTGAATTATGACTCTTGTGCTGACTATCCATCTTGCTCTCTGCTCTAAAACAGTTGCACACTACCTCTGCCTCTGCTATCCATCTTCTTCATACAACCGTGTTTATGCATTCAAAATAGTAGAGTGTAGGAGAAGTTATTTTTATGATTACAAAAACAATAATCAAAGACAAATGAAGCTGCCATCGAACTAAAGCCAGCAAAATAATCTCTTTCGCCCCACATGCACACATCACATAAATCATCTTGTGGTATCACATCTTCTAAAAGTAGGAAGCAATTCCACTACCCTGTTCCTATATTTTTGAAGTGCGGTTTATTGTTTTGGCTCGGCAACGTGTGAGAAACACTGATTAGGGTAATGCCTTACTGGAAACACAGTAAGTGCTCAGTAAGAACATAAAAAAAAAACAACAGCCTTTAGGAAAGAACCAGTAAATACAGTCGCGACTATTTTACATCAGAACATTGATATCTGCCTGTAGTTCCGAACGACGAGGATCGAGTTAACTGCACGCAGCCCTCTGCACATTAAAAAAACCAAGCCACCATGACACCCCTGCTGCTTCTCGGAGGCAACGCCAGATTTCTGTTTTGCAGCCTATCAATGGTAGAGAGCGCCTTTGTTTCACCGGGACAATGGAGCGCATTCTGCTGCGGCGGGGATCGCGTCACGTTCCCCGAGCCCTTTGCACCACTGCGGAGTGGAGGCAGGCGCTTCGGGAGCAGGGGTGGCGCAGGGGTCCACTATCTGACCCCCACCACCAGCACCATCACCAGCCCCCCCCAGGGATGGCCACACGCCCCACAGACCCGTGCTCTGTGTCAGGGATGGCTGTCTCGGCTCATCCCGGCCGCCGGGGGCTCAGACACGCACGACACCGCACGTATGAGCGCGCATTTTGAACGGCGATTTGTGCAAAGGACAGAGAAAGATGGATCAGAGGAGCTCTGCGTGCCTCATGACACAACAAGAAGCTCTTTGAGGGAGGGTGGGTCGCGGGCAGAGGCGCTGGTATCTGCCCCGCATCTGCCAGGGGAAGCCCCCCCCCCCCCCCAACCCCACCCACCCACCACGTTCTTCGATTGCCCCCCCTGAGGATGAACCTGTTGTTTGGTGTGAACTGGCTGTGAAATGTTTCCAGTTTGTCTTAGGGAGCCACGC
Source organism: Gadus morhua (assembly GCF_902167405.1). NCBI lineage: Eukaryota > Metazoa > Chordata > Actinopteri > Gadiformes > Gadidae > Gadus > Gadus morhua. The sequence continues at coordinate 5,640,248 of NC_044055.1, read as the reverse complement.
TCAGACGATAGAGATTAGAGTATGAAAGTGGATTGTGGCAGAGAGAGGACACAGATGTAAAATCGACAGAGCATTTGCATGCAACTCCAAACAGAAAGCGCTCAGTTTTCTTGTCAGGATTTAAATAAAATCTAGACAGAGGGCCGATGCAACAAGCCTTTGGTGCCTGAAATGTGTGCTGCGTGTCATGCTTGTTGTAGCAGTTATAAAACTGTACAGTACCCAATAATCTGAAGCCACTGAGAAAGAAATTATAAAATGATCGGTTGGCCGAAAAATTTTGTGTGCATTTGCCGTGCCAACGAGATATGCGAGATAATCTATAGCTCAAAGATATTAACATTTCACACACTTAAATAGCTGTCTTAAGTGAAACATAAGAAACGCAAGCAGAGTCGTGTATATCCCAGCCTTCACAGATGTGTTTATGCAGAGACTACGTTATCCACTGTTACACTGCGGCCAGTAAATACTAGCTGGGCTGCTCTATAAACACTAACATACCATAATAAAGTCTGACATCAGACACACCGGGACACAGGCCCGCTGTGGCAGTAAATGACTTGTCCAATACTTTCATTTCATATTTACGATTAAATTTCTGCAATTAAATCCAGCAGTAACCACAGCAAAGTGTATGGGTACAGATGGCTCACAGCATTCACCATCTTAATCACACTCTAATGCCCTGACAAATCTAATCTCAGCAACACACACAAACACGCACCTTGGCATCAATAGCGTTGATATGGCTCGATGATCGGAACCCCAAACAAAGTAATCCCAGCCTGCGTTGGCAATCATCCTTTATTATGATCAAACTTTGTTTACAAAGGGATCCACGAGGCGACTTGCAGCGCAACACAACGCAGACGAGTGGCAAGTTTCCTTTGTTTCTTCTGCTTTTTCCTGCTTTATTTTTGCTAGTTCTCTCCCCGAGCCGGACGCCTCAGACTAGCTGCTCCAAATTAGCTAGCTGTCGCCTTGCGTGTTTTTCCACCGCAGTCAGTGTTTAATTGTGTGAATGTGTGCATGAATGGGTGAATGTTGGGCAATATTGTAAAGCACTTTGAGTGCCCACTGGTTAGAAAAGCGCCATCACTATATTACTATCATGTCTCTGTGTAATGTATTCCCATAATTACAAAAATCCATTCATAGCTGAATGCAAGAAAGCCTCATCATTCATCCTGCTGAGAGGTCGTACACTTCTGTTGGTTATTGACCGGAGGGAAGGCGCAATTCCCGGTAGCAGGAAATTGCTTAGGTACCACTATGGCAGGGGAAAGAGCAGAGGCCTTCGCCTGTGTGCATTGTGTATCTGTCTGTCGCTGATATTGGCATTTCTGTACACAATGTTCTTTGTGTGCAGACAGAGTGCTAGCTTGGGATCCCTAAGCCGCGCCTGGGAAAAAGCTGTTGGTTTAGGTGCTCCGACCACTGCCCTCGCTGTGACATTGGTCCGCTGATACGTGCGCGTGTGTGCGTGTGCGTGTGCGTGTGCGCTAGTGCTTTGGGAGGGCCGTGCGACACACAAAACAGGAATCAGCATTTCAAATGTGCGTTGTCTAAAAAGAGGTTTATGTTGTATAATCATCAAAAGACACGCTAACATGATGGATGGATTGAGGGAATATGTATTTGGGATTATGCGTTTATTGGAGCCAATTCAGTGGAAACATTGTAGTTAAAGTGGAAACTTCGAAGATCTCCTTTTCGTTATTTTTGCCGAGCCCATTTTTGTAACGTTAAGATGCATGATGTTTCATCAGTGGGACTCAAACACCATTGTGTTAACTCATTAGGCAAAGGATAGATTTAGCAAATATTTATTTCAATGAAAATCTTCGAGATCACTTCTTAATTCCATAAACATTCACAATCACCTTCCCCATCATCATCATCATCATCATCATCATCCTCTTCATCATCCTCATCATCCTCATCTTTATCATCATCATCATCATCATCATCCTCTGCATCATCCTTATCATCCTCATCTTTATCATCATCCTCTTCATCATCCTCAGCTTTATCGCCATCACCCTAATAATTAGTGCAAATTAGGGTAAGATCATTCAGGACTCTCCAATCTGAGAGAACTTGGGCACCCAATAGAAAGTATCCCACAGGGCCACGACTTAGTTATAGTCTGTTAATAGACTTTACGCCGAAGGACAAATGAAACGCAAACTCACTTGAAGCCAACGTGAGCGATCTCCACATTGACTCCCGCCTCCTGACAGAAGGATTTGTCAACCTTTATAGCACTGTGATAACTTGTCGGATAATAACCAAGAAACGGCAAGGCAAGAACCTCTTTTACTGTGTTTATTATTTATGATGGCATATTAACCGGTTTGCTGAAACCAATGGATGCTAGCCTGAATACCAAGGAGTGTTTAGGGAGTACTGCGAACAAAACAATATCCTCACAGCTAAATCTTTCCCTTATGGTGTTTCATATGGACAAATTATCTTGCAAAATAGCCTTACATCGTATAAAAGGTCATATTAATCTAGCAGCCGACAAGAGATATATATCTTGGTGGTGATGGGCGCTACGTTTACTAAGTGCTAACATTTCTGTCCATGTTATTCTCCCGCATTCTCGGCTAACCCTGTGGTTTCCGTAGCAACAGAATCAGCACTGATTCAAGACTGAAGAGGCAGAGATTTGCAGCCCTGCAGCTTAGGTGAATACAAGTCAACCAACTTTTTCACAGCTTTTCCCCACACTGGTCGGATGGAAATGTGAACGAGTCGGTTGAAGGGAATGTGTGGAACACGTCTCCTTTAATAAGGAAATAACACACTGCCCTCAGGTCAAGGTGTCATCCCTCTGACAAGAACATACTGTACGTTGTATCTGGCCATGATATCAATATAATGAATGTACCACGAGACCCAATGTGTTTATATTCAGTAAGCTGCGATGGAGTCTGCCACACCAGGCTTCCTGTGCTGGCCCGGGATGTGGATTTAGCGGACACTTTGACCACCAAATGAAGCTAGATGTTTAAACAGAAAAGGGTTGTGAGAATAGGGGTGGTTATCTGTCCTGCGTATCTATTACTTGTCAGCAGTCTTCATCATAGAATTATGGAAATATCTCTTTGCTCCAAAAGCGGGACACAGATTTTAAGCACACCGCACACATTCCTTCCTATTTGGAAGTAGGAAATTCCCTTTACCTTCCAACCAATGGTTGCTCATCGCAGAGATATAGACTAAATTAGCTTAGCATTCAAACAGAGGATGGCTCAGAATGATTGCAGGCACACACACACACACACACACACACACACACACACACACACACACACACACACACACACACACACACACACACACACACACACACACACACACACACACACACACACACACACACACACAAACACACACACACACACACACACACACACACACACACACACAGAGCTGCTGACCCGTTTAGACAGAGCTCTTGTTCTTACTTTATAAGCTATTTAAAATAACTCCAGAACTTTTTTCAATGCGTATAGTCGCTACCCTATTTCAAAATAGACACGCGTGTGAAAGACTTGCAGAAGAGAGACTTATATAGAGACCATCGCACTATATGAAAGCCACTTAAACAGAAGAGAGCATTAACGTCATCAAAAGCGTCGCAGGAAGAGAGGCCTGCGTGGACTAAAAACTACTCTCTGAATGATCTACATTCCTTCCAAAAAACAAAACAGGGAATCCCAAACAAATTGGTTCTTTTTCTCACAGGATCACAGGGTTGTAGCCGGACTTTACTCCACTGTTGTTTCTGACCGAGGAGCCGTTTGGGTCAGACCTCATAACACACTGTGGCTTCCAACTAGCATGTGTGCATGCATGCCATGGTGGTTAATTGTAGGCTACAGCAGAATATGTAAATCCCTTGGTTTTACATTTTATGAATGTTTTCACAGTAAGGACACAAATCAATTCGACTGGACCGGTAACCAAATCCCACATCACGTTATCCATAATAAACTATCACAGAAACGATAAGGTTTATAAACAACATGATGACACGTGTCTAAGAAATGAAGATCCATGCAACACAGAGATACTCTTTCCATCATGCATGGCTTCCACCGGGTTGAGCTCAGAAAGGAAACGTGGCCTAATGTCTGAAATGTTGATTATGATTCATTCCTCTTTCTCATGTGGAGGCTGTGACCAACATATTTAATCTATTTATTTGCCACCAGGCCCTACAGTCAAGACCAGGCGTGCATGCGTACACAACTGGCTCTTGAACTCAATTTCAAAGCAGAACAACTGGTTGCGGGATTTGGAGAGGTGTCGTACTTACCTCCGAGTCCCTACAGGTGTGCTTTCGAGAGTATCTATCCAAAGTGGTGTTCTGATTATAGAACAAATGGATAATTAGCACAGGATGACTGCATGTGAGTCACTATCTTATAGGCATAGAAGGGCATCCTCCCATGGACCTCTGAGCTGCAGTCTGCAGCAAGGGGGAGGTGTTGCATGCCATTGTTGAAGCAAACATTTGTATAAACATTTGCTTGTATAGACAAGTGGTGCTCAAACACTCCCAGGTTCAACGTATAGCCCTGCACACGTATAGGATCACATTGGTGTTGGTGGTGGACATGGTAGTATTATATAATCTCGCATTCAATTCCCTGCCGATTGATTTATCATTGGGTATTTTGGTGGGCAGGCCTGTGTCTCATTTGGATGCTTTTGTAGTCAACTGGCGGTTCTGGGGATGTCAACAGGAAGTATTATAGTTGGGCAGATGCTCACTAAGCCACAGAACAATGGAGAAGCTAATAAGCGTATACCGAGACAACGTCTCACAAGTGAGTGCAATAATGAGTAACACTGCATTGTAAGAGGGTAATCCCCCCGTGAACATCCCACTAAAGTGTGATTGTTGACACTCTTGTGCCCCCCCTGACGGCTAAGACCCCCCCACCCCCCACCCCTCTCACACACACACACACACACACACACACACACACACACACACACACACACACACACACACACACACACACACACACACACACCCCAAACACACCACTACAAGCTGCAATGAATGAAAGACAAGCACTATTGTTACACCAATGTTGTGTTCCTACTCACCTTCAATGGAGATGACGTGTTCCCGGATCTGGTTCTGGAGGGCTAGGTCATCGATTCGTTCGATCAGGTCGTAGATCGCATAAATGTTCGGGTGCACGGATTCAAATCGATGGATCTCTGCTCTGATGGCCGCCGAGTTGGACAAAACAAACTGAGAGCCACCCTGACCGGGCTGGGAAGTCTGGCCGGATACTGTCCCTCCTGAACCGAACTGACCAGCCCCGGAGCTGGCGGAGGATCCAGATCCGAACTGGGAAGGAATGGACTGGGGTACCTGGACCGGGACTGGCGATGGTACGGTGCCCGGAGTGGGCATGGCCGGCTGGGACTGCTGCGAGAGTCCGGACACGGACACTGGGACGCCCGACTGGAAATTCATTGTTTTCACAACGCCTAAAACGCTCTTTTCAAACACAGTGCGGGACTGTGGAATCCCAGCGATCCGAACGAAAGTGCGCGTAAAACGAGTCTGGTTCTGAGGAGCGATCGGCTCAGAGGCGTCAATACTCGGTCGCCAGTTGCAACAAAACGCGGCTCTGGTTCATATTATCAAAACTTGACTTTGGATCATTTTCCGTTATTGGCTAGACCTGTTCAGGGCCCCTTCTTTCTGTGGCTTAGGAAAAACCGCAATGCCTATACCGCTAGACACTAGACACTCCTCTTTAGGATCACGCCGTTTTACCCGAGCAGCTCAGTGGAGAAGAAGACAATGGGGATACTGGGATTCAACGCAACGGCGCCCTGCTCCAGTGCCTTGCTAGCCTTCTTTCTGCACTGAAACGAAACAGCAGTCAGCCCTCGTTGGTCCAAGTGGTCCCTGCCCAGCGCCCTCCTCCTCCTCCTCCTCCTCCTCCGCATGGTGAAACGTCACCGAGCGCGTAATTGTCCTTCTGAAGGGGGGAGGGCGTAATTCGATTGGGCGAGGGAAGTGGATAACACAACGTGCACACAATCATAATAACCTTAACTGGCGATTATGTAAGCCAAACAACACAAAAAACATGGATATGACATGGAAATAATTATAAAGATAATGATATGCTGGGCTGCATGTAAATAGCAGCCTCCGTGGTGCGCATGTGTGTGTCTTTGTCTGCTGTGCTGGGCTATGTGTCAATCATGATGCGTTATTTTACAAACGCCTTGTCTGGCACTTCAAGGCTGTGGACACAAACAAACGCAGAGTGATTTGGGGGAACGTGGTGCTTGCATAAGACGAATGAATGCCTGACACACAGAGGGAAATAAATAATACATATTTTTCTTTCACGTGTGTGTTTGCACCCATTGCTTCGATTGACTGCAGTCTATGCGTGTTACATAAACAACAGGTAGGCTATTATGAATATATATAATTATTATTATTATTATTATTATTATTATTATTATTATTATATTATTATTTATAATATAAATCCTATAGCCTGTAAATATCCGATATAAAGATAGATAGATAGATAGAGATAGATAGATAGATAGATAGATAGATAGATAGATAGATAGATAGATAGATAGATAGATAGATAGATAGATAGATAGATAGATAGATAGATAGATAGATAGATAGATAGATAGACAGATAGACAGATAGACAGATGATAGATGGCCGGACGGACGGACAGACAGACAGACAGACAGACAGACAGACAGACAGACAGACAGACAGACAGACAGACAGACAGACAGACAGACAGATAGACGGATAGATGGATAGATAGATAGAGATAAAGATCAAACGATCTTTTCTTTATTAACAAATATTCCAACAGATAACGTTCATTTTCGAGAGAAGTAGGCAGTTATTAACGGGGTATGTAGGGAGCCACGGGCCTGGTTTATCTCCAGCCGTCTGCTACCATCTGTTGACCAAATTAGGAACATCAACGCTGCGCTCTCCAGGACTAGTTACAGTCCCTGACGAACAACCAGATCAACAATCCGCTTCCGTGTGTAGGCTACGGTATGTGTTTCGATTCATTTTCAAAGATTGACTTAAGCTAAACCAATAAAGTGGATAACTATTGAGAGCATGCACCTGTAGCCTTGTAGGCTTTGTGTTCATCTGTGTGCGCAATTGATTTAAGGTTGCTGTTCTTTCTTAAACGTATTCTGTATTGATGACCTGATTTTAAAACGGGTACTATACTTCTTAATTCAGCAGCCACCATGATACGCCACATCCTGTGATATGAATTATGCAGATCATTTTCTTGCCCATTTTTCTGCATTGACAGATGGCAGTGTTGGCACCGACGTTTAGGCCATTATTTATCCAACATAATAATTTCAACATCATCATCATCATCATCATCATCATCATCATCATCATCATCATCATCATCATCATCCTCATCAATGCTTTGTTAACAAAGCATAAGGCCTCATCTCCAACAAATTTGACGAAGGGGGTGACTTGTTCCTCTGGTGCCAAGACAACAGCCTTCTTATAAACGTCACCCAAACCAAGAAGCTGGTCGTGGACTTGAGGAGAGCACAACCACAGAGGGCACACACACGCCACTGTGTCTTAACAGGGACGACTGTGTGGACAGTGAGCTGTCATGAAGTCCACATCACAGAGGATCTAACACGGTCAACACACATAGACACTTGGGCTGCGCCTTTACCACCCCAGGCTGCCCCCTTGAAGATCCTTCAGTCCTTCTCCTCTGGAGATGCAGGGACCATCGTGCCGGGAGGCATCGCTTACTTGTGTGGCAACATCCCCGCGCGGGGCTGGGGGACGCTGCAGAGGGGAGTGCGTCTGGCTGAAAGCAGTATTGACCCTACACTACACACACCCCCCTCCCTGGAGGTCTTTACACCATGAGGTGCATAACCAGGGCCTGTGTGATCACGAAGGACGCCCACCACCCCAACAAACTCTGTGGTGACCCGCGGTCTGGCAGGTACCTCCGCAGCCACAGAAACACTGAGTTTCTTTCCCCCAGGCCTTAAGGACTGATCGCACCAGGGACTCCACCGAGTTCCTCACAGCCCCCCTTCTTAAGAGCGTGCAAGCACACACACACACACACACACATTGACACACACACACACACACACACACACACACACACACACGAACACGCACACACGTGCCTATACACACACAAACACACTCACACAAATACACACACACACCCACGCATACAAACACACACACACGCACACACACACACACAAACACACACACACACACACACACACACATGCATATACACGCACACACAGACACACTCATACAGACACACACAAAAATATAAATTCTTATCTTTCTCATTGTTTCTTTACAGATCCCTTATTAATATTGAGGCCTATACCCCTAATGCTTTTTTTTTTACTGTAAATATTGTTGCATTTTCTTTTGCAAATAATGTTTTTCTACAATACTGTTAGCTTTGCCACTCTCATTACACTGTACATCCAGAATGTCTATGTCTATCTGAAAAATAAAGGCATTCAATCTTGAATCAAATGTTATTTCTGCTTAAGACACACGTTGAAATCCACGATTTGACAGGGATGTAAAATCCTTTATCATGTAATATTCACTTCTTCTGGGACACAGAATTTGTATATTTTATATGATTTCCAATACGAATGTTGTTTAGTTTCAAATGTTATTAATGTGACTTTAACCGTTGAGAGAAGGAGAGTACAGGCCTGGTAGAATAACATAGTATCGTCAGTAAAAGTAAAAGATAGGAGCTCCTTTACATCATAACGTTTGCATTACTTATATAACTGACCCTCCCTGTCAAGGGAAGGAAGAGGAGCCTCCATAAAGGTTCTGCTCCTGGATATTCGGAGCAGCTATGAATATTAAAACCAGGTTAGAAGTTCACTCAAGTCAAGTCCAGGGGCCTCTGTGAATTATTGATCATTTATTTTAACAGAGGACCCAATTTCAGTCTTCCATCGAACTTTATCCTCTGCCGAATAACTTCTTTGGGGCCCAAAAGGCTGTATCAATATTTAATGTACCCTATCAAAAATGTTAAATCATAAAAGACTTTCTAAATTCTGCATTGTCATCGGAAATCCTTATCAAAGACTTACTGGGAAAATGGGAAGATCCTACATTGATAGTGGCAAACAAGGAAAAGTTGTTAGGAATAATAACAAGGATGCATTTTAAAGACACAGAAATAATGCTATGGCTTTGTTGTGGATGTTCAGATTTGCCTCTGCACTGCTGTATATTTGGTAGCCATAACTAAATAATTTAACGCATGTCAAGCATCACATACAAATGAAAGCAGGCAAAGAAAATCTCTCTACATCCCCTGTTCAAATTGCTGTTCATCATTGCTGTTGTTAAATTACTTTTAATGTGTCCATTTTATCCGAACGGAACAACAGTTAAACTGAATTACGTTGAGGACTTCTGCTACTGGGTGCTGTCAATGAAGTGGTACTTCACCACTGCCGTGTTGGCTATTGGGATGTTTAAATCCTATTCTTTTACTGCTGCTTTCAGGCACACTGCAAAGTGCCAAAGGGACATCAGCCCACAGCTCACAAGGGATGAATCAGCCAATAACGGCGCTGATGTTTATTAAAACATGCTCTTTAACGTTGTTATCTGCGTCTGTCTTAGACCACTAACTTTTCTATCTGTTTACAACGTGGTGGTTCGCAGTTATTTATTGTGCTCCAGATGCACGCCCCACCTGCCCTAGTAATTTTGAAGTACATATACTGTTTACAACAAAGAATAACCCAATACATCGATTTGAATGTAGATAATGGTAGCAATTCTAATATAACTTTAAAAAAGGATGGACAACTCTCTGTTCCAGTGCTGTAACTGCAGACCTGGCGCTCTGCAGCCATGCACTCCCCTCCAAAAAGCAGTTTTTTTAATCACTTGATGGTAGTGGGGTTCGTAGTATTTGTCTTGGTATCTCAATATCCCTGGCACATAGAAACCTTAACCAAAAAATGTTTCAGCTATAATACAAAGGAAGTTGCGATAGAAAGATGTTTTAATAAAGTCTATGACAGTGGAAATTCATGGGTGTTTAACTTTATTAAAGATAATAAAATGCAATTATTTATTTATCTAGGCTGCCAGCTCTTGATGCTATAAATAGATTGGCTATGATGGTATACGATTGTAAATATTATATTATGCAAATAGTAAATAAATACAACAAATAAATGAGCAAATACATTAACTAATAAACAAGTAAAAAAACTCAAATATGATAATACAATTTATATAGGATATTATAGTATGATTGCTCAAAAATAAGACGAGGTAAGACGCCGTCATTTCTTGCATTATACTCGGTGGAAGCATAAGCTGTGAATGCAGCTCAGGTGGGAAAAACAATCGCACGAAAGTAAAGAATAATCAAATAACTCTTTGGCAAATCAGCAGTCAGTAACCTACTGCAGCCTCGGTAACCACACCCCTCCTCATGTTGCAGCAAAACACTGGACATTTCTGTAATGTATTTTCCCAGAATTCCCCAAGCTTATAAAGTGACGACACCAGCGCGTGATGGGGAGTCGCTCCGGAACGGGAACCGACCCTTCGGAACAGCACGCTTTCAAAGACGATTATGCTGAATAGTCGTAGGAAACTAGGCAATTACAATTTACCCACACCGCTCTTCCTTATATGTATTCGACCGATATGTCTCTCAGTCAATAAGATATATTATTATTTTTATTATTATTATTTTTGGTCTAAATGTCGATTTTAAGTCCATATATATCAGAGTATTCCGAAATAAAATGCGATTTGGAAAAGCCAATAAGGTGTGAAAATCATCATGCATACAGTCGGTCAAATTAATTAAATTACTCAGTCAACGCCATGGTCGGCTCGACCGACAGCACCCATCCTACCAGCTCGGTTCCGCGTCGCCCATCACGGGACGAAAACAACAAAATAGACAGTTACAGAAAAGGGTGTTAGCCTAGCTTCTACCGCGAAATATACACCGCACATCGCGGCTTCTGCACCGCCAAACACACGCTCTCCATCCTAACCGACGTACGTTAGTCACCGGGCGACATGAACGCGTTGTTATTCAACTCAGCTGTCCACGGAGGATAGCCACATACAGCTAGCTCTGTCCTAGCCTGCCAAGCTAGTCCAATGCCAGCCAATATAAACCAGGTTAGCTAGCGTCACAGCTAGCCACCTCTAGAGGTGCTGTACACATCGGGGATGCGAGTAAACAAAGGTAAGAGCACCGAAACCAGCGACGTACACGTCGTCTGCGGCCGTGGCTTCACATGTCACCGTCCAACCCGGGGCCTGTCTAACCTGACCTGGTCCCTGTCCCCGGCTGGTTTATCAGGATAACTCGGTATATCTGTATTACACAGCCGTAGCTGGGTGTAGCTCCTGGGGGCTAACGCTAGCTGCTAGTTGATAGTCAGTCGCCAGCGCATCCAGGCGGTGTCATTGACTTATGCTACGTGCTAACAGCTGCTACCCCCCCCCCCCCCCCTGCTTCCTTACGGTCCGTGTATAACCACATACGTAACCAGCTAGGTGTACGTGGTTAGTGGGTATTCACAGGTTTTAATCCAGGGACCGATAGATGGAAGAGATGTAACCATCCTAAGGTGTGAAGTGGCTCAGGTAATAGCCTTATTTTAGCCGACATCTGTTTACGCAAGTAAGGTTGTGCCTGAGAGAAGCCCTACAGGGGAACTACTTAGTACGGCTGATCGATACACGGATGTATTTCAATGGACATCAACACTTATTTGATCCATTTATCTGTCTAATGAATCTCGGCTGGGTGCCTCTCAAACGTAGTGTTTTTTTTTCCGGGCCCGACCGTTGCGTTGGCTGCAAAGACACTGACAGTCATTGATCATGTGTATGGGTCTTTCTTATAGAATGTATGAATGTACTGTATTTATGGTGTGGTTAAGAATTATAACATCGTTGTTACAGAAGCTTCTCACTCAGCCGATCGTGAACCACCTTACTACGTTGTCGCTTACTTTAGGTCATGACATAAAGCGGGTCAACTTGTCAACACAGTGACTCAGCTGCTCTCACTAATGACATGGTAGACAATGACATGTTGAAAAGCAACGCAGATAAGGTACGCCATGTCTCTGTAGAAATAGATCTGAAAGTTTTCTTTTGATTGTCGCTTGAGTTGGAAAGTATTCCTGCAACGTGCCAATGCCTCTCCACGAGCCATTTTTTTTTTTACACTTGTCCTACTCCTTAGCAAGTAGTTTTTGTCAGAATTTAAATGCAAATTGCTTGTCTTTCTGTTTCTAGGTTGCCTTTGAATGGCTAAATGGTGACGATAGGCAAGCTAGCAGAGCTCTGGAAGATTCAACATGAAGCTGTATGTGTTCCAGGTTAACAATGGCAGCACACTGACATTTGACACAGAGCTTGCTGTGCAAACGTAAGATTTGTATACAATCTTAAAATAACAACCAAACATGTAATTCAATATGTTTAATCCACCTAGTGTTGTATATAAGACTCTTGTCTTTTTGCTGTTGCTAGTGTGCTGGACCTCAAACATGCCATCCAGGTCAAATATAAGATTGCAACACAGCATCAAGTGCTGGTTGTCAATGGAGGGGAGTGCATGGCTGCAGAGCGCCGTGTCTGCAGTTACAGCGCTGGAACAGTGAGTTGTCCATCCTTTTTTAAAGTTATATTAGAATTGCTACCATTATCTACATTCAAATCGATGTATTGGTTTATTCTTTGTTGTAAACAGTATATATACTTCAAAATTACTATATTGGTTGTCGCACTGAAACAAGACAAAAAATAATATAAATCTGTTTTATTTTATTTTTATTTTAATGCTTAGGACACAAACCCCATATTCCTGTTCAACAAAGAGATGATCTTGTGCGACCGGGCCCCGACGATCCCCAAGACCACCTTCTCCATCGAGAATGAGATGGAGCTCAAGGTGGAGGAGTCTCTCATGATGCCGGCCGTCTTTCACACCGTGGCCTCGCGAACACAACTCGCAGTGGTAACGATCCCCCTTACGTTCACATTTAGGCCTTTAGCGGTTCATATACACATTCACACACACCGACTGAATCGTCCTCAGTTAAAGAATGATTCAAATTAAGATCTGAACATGCAGTTTGTGCCGAGAGATGATGCTGAAGCTCATGAGTCTTCTCTGCCCCCCTGCAGGAAATGTTTGAGGTGGCCAAGAAGCTCTGTTCTTTCTGTGAGCGGCTGGTTCACGACGAGCATCTCCAGCACCAAGGTTGGGCGGCCATCATGGCCAACCTGGACGACTGCACCCTCTCCTATCAAAAACTGCTCTGGAAATACGAAAGCGCCTACACCAATTATCAACAGGACTTTGAGGAAATCAAATACAAACTCACAAAGTAAGTATGGAGCTGCACTGCGGTGGAGTGATTTTGATGTGTTCCAGACGAACGGGTGTAAGGATGTCTAGCCACACCACCCAGCGGGCAACCGACAGATTATTATTATTTTATTTTTTATGCTTCAAAAGCATTCATTTGGTGGAGATTTAATGATGTTATGTTAGTTTCTGCTTGTTAAAATGAATGACATTCCCGATCAGATTGCATATATTGTTGTACATAGAATACATACTACGATTATTTCGCAAAATAGAGCCATAATAGGACCCGTTTTTCAGTTACTCATCTTTGGTTGGTAACTTCCTTTCAAGTTTCCTTCATTCATGTGTGGAGCTTAGTGCTGGGGATATTGCAAAAATTATTATCCGTTTATTTTTTGATATTAATCACGATATATAATTTGATACTGCTTAAGCCTGAAGAAAGCAGAGTGTTCATTAGTTAAACCATACACTTTTGTTTATTACCATATTTGTGATAAGATAATATTTAATCACATTTAAATATAAACATTTAACTTCACAAACATGTTTTATCTCCCCCCAAAAGAACAATATAAGGTAGCTTGCCTTGTAACCTATTGAAAATAATGTAAATAAAAATAAAAGCTCTGACTTCTTTCACATTAAACTCCTTTAACAGGGCTTCAGAAAACATCTTAAATTTTGTAGAGGCACAACCAATACATAAAAAGTAAAAAAGTGGATGACCAAAGGCCCTGGCACATGAACTGAACTTTAATATATAAAATATGAACCATGTAGTGCTTACGTAAGTGCAAAATGAAAACATTGTAAAACCAGATATTATTCTACATAAAATAATGTGTTTAAAACTAAAAGATCTGTGAGTGACTATCACATCAAACTCCTTTGGCAGGGAGGCAACAATCTCAAATGTTTGTAGAGGTTTATTTCTGCTGTGTGATTGGCTGTTAGGTAAATCCATATCAGATTTTTTTTTTTTCATTTATGTCTAATGCTTATCGACGTGAGTTTTATCTCGATTAATAATCGTAATCGAATTATTCCCCAACCCTTGTGGAGCTTCACCTCGAGGAGCAGGGAAATTATTATTTTATTATTAATATATCGACATTTGGGGCCATATTTCCTGTCCGGAATAAAGCATTAAAATGCAAAAGCAATTCTTAAAATAATCGTATTGCACGAGGAAGGGCGACAATATGGCGACCATATTTTGTCTATTTCTGTTAGTACTTATTCGATTTTTATATCTCATGCCAACAATGTGCTTTGTTTTGCTTGCAGGCTCGGTACTGCGGTCTCCGTCATGGCAAAGATACCTTTGCTGGAATGTCTGACCAGACACAGTTACAGGGAGATCGTCGAGAAGTCCACCTCCACCCCGGACAAGGACTCCGACGAGACGGAGGGGGAGAAGTCCACCGACTCCATCCTCCGCGGCCCTCAGAGACCCACCAAGTTACCCGCGTCCTTCTCAGCCCCCGCGGCAACCGCATCCGGGTCTCCTAGCGACCAGGGAACCAACGAAATGACTGACAGCGGCGGGCTCCGAGCGGCTCTGCAGGAAGAGGAGGACGACAGCCCGGAGATGGCACTTCCTCCCAACTTTAATGTAACACTACTGGACTGGATCAATGTACAAGACAGGCCCAACGACGTGGAGTCCGTCGTGAGGAAGTGTTTGGATTCCATCAACCGGGTACGTGGCTCTTTGGTGAATGCGCTCGGCCGCTGTTGAATCGGCCGGATTTATTCCCAGCTTTTCTTTAAAGAAAGCAGGGAGTCCCTATTGATATGATATGTCTTGCAGCTTGACCCGCGGATCATCCAGCCCTTCTTGGCAGATTGCAAAGACACCATTGCCAAATTGGATAATCAAAACATGAAAGCCATCAAAGGGCTTGAAGACCGGTTGTACGCGCTAGACCAAATGATTGCGAGCTGCAAGAAGCTGGTCAATGAACAGAAAGAACTTGCTCAGGTAAGCGGAACAAGGAAGCGGGCGTGTTTTCAAATGCCCCTTATCAAAGGGTGGAAACTGAAAAGAAGCTTGTTTTTTTCCTTCCTGTTTATCTAGTTCTGCACAGTTGGTACGTAATGCGTGTGCATGTTCTTTTTGCTTTGGAATCTCACAGGGATTCCTGGCCAACCAGAAGCGTGCGGAGAACCTGAAGGATACATCTGTTCTGCCAGACTTGTGTCTGAGTCACGCCAACCAGCTGATGATCATGTTGACCAACCACAGGAAGCTGCTGGACATCAAACAAAAATGCACCACTGCCAAACAAGAACTAGCGAACAATCTCCAAGTCCGACTCAAGTAAAGCATCAAGTCTTTGTTTTTCTTATTTTATTTCCATGGTTAAATGTGATGGGCATGGATTAAAAATAGTAAAATAACAATGACATATAAGAGAAATGTTTATACTGCATCCTTAATGAATATCACATTTTAGGGAATATGTCAAATATTATATTAATATTCATCTCAATGTCAGCTGATAAACTCTGTCTCCGAAATACTTTTGGGACAACTAAAGCTTCATTCAGCTGCCGTTAATGCGCCTGCATGGTGATTGGTCACTGCCTCGGACCGAATGACTGTACCCTTGGCAACGTAGCCAAAAGGGGAAATAGATCAACCCTTGAAATTAGCTTGAAACAAACCGACAAACTGAAATCCCTTGATATTTCACGGAACATAATTTGAAGTGTTGGATTAGACGGAGCATCGTTTTCTGATGATTGTTACACCTTGATAATCCTTAATAACATTATTGGATGTAAAAAACGTATTCCTGTTCCCTTTCCCTTAACCCGTCGGTAACTCGATCACAGCCTCTGTGATAACAAGTCATGAACATTGTTTCTCTTTTATGTGTGTGTGTGCGTGTGCTATGACGTCCACCTCAGATGGTGCTGCTACGTGATGCTCCACGCCGACCAGGACGGCGAGAAGCTGCAGGCCCTGTTCCGGCTGCTGGTGGAGCTGTTGGAGCGAGTCAGGGTGGTGGAGGCCCTCAGCACCGTGCCCCAGATGTACTGTCTGGCCGTGGTGGAGGTGGTGCGCAGGAAGATGTTCATACGCCACTACCGAGAGGTACTGTACATTTACCTTTTTAGGGCATTTAGCAGACGCTTTTGTCCAAAGAGCCTTACAATAAGTACATTTGTCAGAAGAAGAGAAACGACAATATGTCCCTGTCGGCCAATTGAATTACAACCTCGGAGTTGGCAGTCGTGTTGTCTCTGTCGGTTCAGTAAGGATGTTCATTGAACCAAGTGCCCAGCGCTAACAATCGATAGGGTAACCCATTCACCGTATGCAACAAAACTAGCTAGGATAAGATGCTACACAATGTTAAGAATTTTTTTTCAGTGCAAGGACGTACAACATACAATAAGTGCATACATTAAGTCCCAGAACGTAGAACATACAATAAGTGCGTACATTAAGTGACGTACAACATGCAATAACTGGGTACATTAAGTGACGTACAACATGCAATAAGTGCGTACATTAAGTGCCAGAACGTACAACATACAATAAGTGCATACATTAAGTGACGTACAACATGCAATAAGTGCATACATTAAGTGCCAGAACGTACAACATACAATAAGTGCATACATTAAGTGCCAGAACGTACAACATACAATAACTGCGTAAATTAAGTGCCAGAACGTACAACATACAATAAGTGCGTACATTAATTGACGTACAACATGCAATAAGTGCGTACATTAAGTGACGTGCAACATGCAATAAGTGCGTACATGAAGTGCCAGAACGTACAACATATAATAAGTGTGTACACTAAGTGTGGTGTGGGGGGGGGGGGGGGTGGGGGGGGGCTATGCAGAGTGTAGGTGAACTCTGAACAACTGTACTAGCGTACCGCTGCAATGCGGTGTAGAAACCCTTCAGGCAGGGTCAACAGTGGGGGGGCAGGGGTAGGACAGGACAGCACTCTCTCTGGGGGTTACACCGTCCTAATCTAGGTGGAAAAGTACACCAGAGTTACCTCTGGCCAACTGAATTACAACTTCGGAATTGGCAGTAACGTTGTTTATTTTCAAATGAGATCTTATTGCTTTTCAGCCAATGAAGCTGATTGTTCACTCGGCATATTTTATAGTGTTGCAGTTCCTCACCACACAGATGGGTGAATCGACAATCTTGTTCATTCAATTAATACTGACTTTGTGAATTCATAGAAGGAAAAAGTTGTCACATTTTGGCAGCTTCAATCTTCCGACATGAGCTGAGGGAAAGCTGTCTCCACATGTTTTCATTAAATTATGTTGGGTTTTTATCTTGACTAGAACGTACTGTAATAGGAGTTGAATTGCCAAGAATTCAAACCGTTACTTTCTCTCGCTCTTTTCAGTGGGCTTGTGCTCTTGTCAAAGACGGGAAGCAGCTTTACGAGGCAGAGAAGTTCAAAAGAGAAACGTTTGGGAAGCTGTTTAGTAAGTATGCGTTCCCTAGTCCCAAGTGGTTAAAATTGTATGTCTGGTGTAAAATGCGCCCCAGAATTGTATTTCCCTTTCTAAATCTTAATTTCTTGCCTTTCAGGGAGGTCGTTTCTCAGAAATCGTCTGTTCAGAGGACTAGATTCCTGGCCTCCGACATCGTTTTGTGTAAGTCTGCATTTCCACACAGAAAAAGTCCATAACGTCCACGGGAACTTTTTTGCAATTTTAATGTAACCGCTGTTGTTCTCAGACACGAAAGCCCAGAAGGTTTGACTACGAGCTTCCTGACATCTCCCTGGAAGATCTGCACTACCTGAAGTCCTGCTGTCCCACCGAGGTGCAACCCTTCCTCATGTGAGTAACGGTCTTGAATCACGCCCATGATAACAGACGTAGATGTGACTGTGATATAGTTGACCATATGGCCGGGGGAGTTGTCTTGGCTGTCTTTTCTCGAGGCAACTTATTACTTTATGGATGTATTGAGAAGGATTCTTGATGATAATTCTTGAAATTCTCCTCAAATCCCAACAGCAATCTACTTATCAGAGGCTCTGACCCAAAATAGCAACCAATCTTGTTTCTGTGGCTGTCACAGGCCTGTAATCAGCCCTCATGTTGGTCTACCTCCCAGTGAGGAGGGCTGTAGTAAACACAATAAATCCTGGTTGTCGGAAATTCGACCAACTCTGCGACCAGTTGATGGGGAAATAATGATAAAGAAAAAAAATCAACATTCTCTAACCTATTTTATAATTGTATTAATTGGAGGGAGGCCTGAAGAGGGTTTTTTATTTTTGTTTGTACTTTCAAAATCAAGCTTGCTCCGGCTGGCTTGACTAAAGTTGCCTACCCCTAGCTTTATGATGTAAAAATCATAATTGATAATTGATCATTTCGATGATTGCACCAGTTTAATATTTTACGTGACCTTTCTATAAACGTAGCTCTGAATGTTCCCTCAGGGTTCCCACACTGTGTGACTTCGAGCCTCTGAACCGTCACGTGGCCGTGCTACACCAACTGGTCCAGGCTGCCCAGAGCATGGACGAGATGTCGCGCACCATCACCGACCTGCTGAACGAACAGAGGGTACTACGGACCACCTCCCGGCTCGCAGAACCCCCTCCTTATCTATGTCTGCACCTCCTCCCGGCTCGCAGAACCCCCTCCCCCTTATCTATGTCTGCACCTCCTCCCGGCTCGCAGAACCACCTCCCCCTTATCTATGTCTGTGGACCACCTCTCGACTCGCAAAACCCCCCTCCCCCTTATCTATGTCACTCTCTCAGTGGCTGACGGTTCAATTATTAACGATGTACAGATAAAGGGGAAGTAGCCGTTGGGGGAATCGACGTATGGCCATATGCTGCTCTGTTTGCGTGCTCCCATTCTGTGTATTCCATTCAAAGAATATCGTGCTTGACTCAAACAAAAATTTGAAAATGTGTTCAAGATGCGTTTCATATTTTATGTTTAAATAGTGATAAAGTGTACCTTTTATTGGTGGAAGAGTTTATTTTCTCTAGTTATCTTAATATTTTATGGATGACTTGAGATTGAGTCTTTGTCATAATTCTCGAAATCTTCTTCAATCCCAAGCGCAATCTATTGATCAATTGCTCTGAATTGCAACATCTTGCTCAATCCAAACACAAATTCCAAAATGTGTTCAAGCTGCGTTTCATATGAATACATTTACATAATCGACTCGTTGGGACCTTCTCCTTCCAGGCCTCCTGCAGCCAGAGCGGCCAGCG
Organism: Gadus morhua; assembly: GCF_902167405.1. Taxonomy (NCBI): domain Eukaryota; kingdom Metazoa; phylum Chordata; class Actinopteri; order Gadiformes; family Gadidae; genus Gadus; species Gadus morhua. Next base: position 5,620,519 of record NC_044055.1, on the reverse strand, counting down.
GTCCGCTGCCATGACCCCGCAGTCCGATGGCACTCCCGGCTCCACCACCCCCACCTCCTCTTCCAAGACGCCCTCCCTCAACCTCAAGAGCCCCTCCGTCCCGGGCCAGCCCCCCCCTCCGGCGGCCCCGGCGCCGGCGGAGGACCTGTCCCCGGACAGCATCGACGCCCAGACCTTCGACTTCGAGACCATCGGCCACCCCAACATGGACCTGGTCCTGCAGCAGGGCTCCCTGGACCTGGACTCCCTGGCCGAGAGCCCCGAGTCGGACTTCATGTCGGCCGTCAACGAGTTTGTGATGGAGGGCGCCGCCCTGTGCTCGCCCGCCGCCCTCAGCGACCCCACCAGCCCCGAGATGATGGTGGAGTCCCTCTACTCGTCGGTCATCAACGCCATCGACAACAAGCGCATCCTGGACTGCACCACGCTGGAGATGGAGAACACCCGGGCGGCGGTGCTGGAGCGGGCGGCGGAGCGGTACCGCGTCGCGGCGGAGGAGTCCCAGGGCGACCTGCGCAGCGTCAAGGACGACCTGCGCCACCTCCGCGGCCTGGTGCTGAAGGAGCAGCGCGACTTCGGCCTCGGCCTCCGGGCCATGTGCCTCGAGGTGCGCGGCGCCGTCGACGGCATGCGGCCGGCCCAGGAGCAGGAGGCCGGCGAGCGCCACCGGCGGGAGCTGCTCCTCCTGCGGCAGGAGCTGGAGGCGCGCGTCCAGGCGCTGACCCGGGAGAACGAGGGCCACGAGGCCGGCGTGAAGGAGGTGCAGAGGGCCATGCTGGAGCTGGAGGCGCTGCTGGACCACAAGCAGGCGGAGCTGGCCCGGCTGGAGGGCGAGGGGGAGCGGCGGGCGCGGGCAGAGGCGGACCACGCGGAGCGGGCGCGAGCCCTGGAGCAGACGGTCCGGGAGCAGGCGGAGGAGATCCAGGGCCTCGCCGCCGCCCGGGGCTCGCTGGAGGGGCAGCTGGAGAGCCTGCGCTCGGCGACGGAGCGGGGCCAGCGGGAGCTCCGCGAGGAGCTGGAGGGGGCGGAACGCTCGCACCTCAAGGAGCGGGAGGACGAGATGAGGCGGGAGCACGAGGCCCAGCTGCAGCTGCTCTCCGGGCGGCACCGGGAGGCGCAGGAGCAGCTGAGCGAGGCGCACCGCGGCGAGCTGAGCGAGGCGGCCGCCACGCTGGCCGCCGCCCTGGCCGAGAAGGACGGGCGGATCGGCGAGCTGGAGGACCGCGCCTCCGAGCTGGCCGACCTGCGCTGCAAGCTGGAGGTGGAGCTCGCCCTCAAGGAGTCGGAGGCGGAGGAGGTGACGCGGTCGCTGGAGGAGGCGCGGGCGCAGCAGGCGGAGGTGGCGGAGCTCCGGGTGGCGGCGGCGGCGACGGGCGGCCTGCGTGCCGAGCTGGCGGCGCTCGGACAGGAGCTGTGGCGGCGCGGCGAGGAGCACGAGGTGGGCCTCTCGGAGCTCCGGGCCCTGATGCGGCGGGAGAAGGACCACTGCATCTCGGAGCTGGTGGAGCGCCACGAGGTGGAGAGCGGCGGCCTGCGCGGCGAGGTCGCCGCCCTGCAGCGGCGGGCGGCCGAGGCGGAGGGGGCCGACACCGAGCGGCAGGAGAGGGAGAAGGAGCTGGGCCAGAGGGTCGCCGCCCTGCAGCAGGAGAAGGAGGAGCAGCTACGGCGGTCCCATGAGCAGGAGGCGGAGCTCAGGAGCGCCAGCGCAGACATGCAGGCGGAGAACGACCTGCTGTCCCAGAAGCTGCACGAGGAGGCGGAGGGGCAGCGGCAGGCGGAGGCCCGGCGGGGCAGCGAGAGGGAGGAGGAGGCCTCCAAGGTTCAGGAACTGGGGGCGCAGAAGAAGGAGCTGGAGGCGAGGCTGTTGGACAGAATTCAGAAACTTGAGACTGAACTTCACGAGAGCAAGTCGTCGAACAGGTACGTGTTCGGGAAGGAAATCTCGTAACATTTATTCCAGAACATTAACGATTTATTTTATTGGTTTCTCTTTCAGTAAAACGGATGAACTACTGCAGTAGTTACTCCGAGTCTATGTTCTGCTCCCTAAAATCACCATAGTGTTAGTTTCTGAGCTAGTACGCGAGTCAAATATCCCCCAAGAGAATAGGAACTAAGACTGGGATCAAATTTTCAGATCGTATGAAAACCAAAACAAACAATGCTGTTGATGGTTCAATGTGCTCCCTGTTATCATTCACCGCCTGTGGCTGGGCCATGCCGTCTGTACCATCCAACCCTCCCCTCTGTACCATCTAACCCTCCCCTCCGTACCATCTAACCCTCCCCTCCGTACCATCTATCCCTCCCCTCCGTACCATCTATCCCTCCCCTCCGTACCATCTAACCCTCCCCTCCGTACCATCTAACCCTCCCCTCTGTACCATCTAACCCTCCCCTCTGTACCATCCAACCCTCCCCTCCGTACCATCTAACCCTCCCCTCTGTACCATCTAACCCTCCCCTCTGTACCATCTAACCCTCATCCCCGTACCATCTAACCCTCCCCTCCTGATGCGTACCACCTAACCCTCCCCTCCTGCTCCGCGGTGTCGTCCAGGGGGGAGGAGGGCCAGGCCCTGCTGGCGGAGGGTGGCGGTGGCGCCCCGGCCTCAGCCTCCCCGCTGTCCCTGGACTCGGCGCTGCAGGAGAGGCTGCAGCAGGAGCGCGCCTCCCTGCAGAGCCAGATGGAGCTGCTGGAGAGGAGGAAGGACCAGGAGATGCAGAACCTCAAGACGTCACTCATCGCCGAGCAGCAGGTACGGAGAGAGAGAGAGAGAGAGAGAGAGAGTGAGAGTGACGGGTCTGAAGAGCTGTCTGGTCTAGACGGCGAGTGACGCACCTGTCGAGTGAAAGGCGCGTCGGCACTGAAGCGTTGAATAAAGGTGGCTTAGTTGCGTTTCAATCTGATGATGGAATTTAAACGGCATTTGTTATTTTAAGCTTCGTTATAATTTATTATACAGCCCTCCAGACATTTAGTAAACATTGCTTCACGTGTTGACACACGCCCTAAAAGGTCAAGTTATTTCTAGCCTTGTTTGTGTAAGCGTGTTTTAGTGTGTGTGTGTGTGTGTTTTGGTTGTAATTGTAGATGCGTTCATACAACATGGAATGCTGTGGTGGAATGCTGTGGTAACCTTGCGTAAACATGATAGTTGCGTGCAGGGTAATTAAGCACTAGCGGTTGTAATTGAGCGAGACACACTGCCTGTATAACTGTAAATATACTATGTTTAGCGGCTTGGAAGGAAAACAACCAGTTCTTATCGTAGAAAGACAGTCAGAAATTGATTGGTCAGCTGCGCCCTCCACAGACTAACTTCAACACGGTGCTGACCCGGGAGAAGATGAAGAAGGAGCAGGTCATCAAGGAGCTCACGGAGAGCCTGAGAAAGGTCAGCCAGCAGCAGGAGACGGACAAAGGTAGGTCCGCCCCCGCCGACCCCGTCTGGAGCCTGTGTGAGGTCCACTCCACCCTCCCCAAGAGGGAGGGTGGAGTGGCCCCTGTTGGGGGTAGATTCGTATGAGGTCTCCTCCACCCTGCCCAAAGGGAGGGGGAGTACGTGGGTGCATTAAGGATGCGATATAGTACGTTCTAGCTCCACTGCTGAACATCTCTGGTGAACCCCACGCTGACCCGTCTCTCCCCTCTGTCTACCCCTCTCTCCCCCCCCCCCCCTCATCTCTCCCCCCGGTCTCCCCCTCCTGTTTCTCCCCACTCTCCCCCCTCTCCCTCTGTCCCTCCCCCATGTCTCTTCCCCCTCTCCCCATGTCTCTCCCCTCTGTCTCTCCCTCTGTCTCTCCCACTGTCTCCCTCTGTCTCTCCCACTGTCTCCCTCTGTCTCTCCCACTGTCTCCCTGTCTCTCCCACTGTCTACCTCTGTCTCCCTCAATCTCTCCCTCTGTCTCCCACTGTCTCCCTGTCTCCCTCTGCCTCTCCCCCTGTCTCCCCTTGGTCTCTCCCCCCCTTCCCCCCCCAGCCCTGATCGAGATGCTGTCGGAGGACCGCGCCAGCGTCATGCAGGAGAAGAAGCACCTGGAGGAGGAGCTGAACCGCATGCGTAGCTCCGCCCTCATCTCCTCCACCTTCATGACCTCGCAGCATCACCCGCCGCCCGCCCACCACCTGGCCCCCCAGGAGCCCTGCGAGGGCGGGGCCACGGCGGCCGGGTACGGGGCCCCCGAGTTCCCGGGCGACCCCGACCGCCTGGCCTCGGTGATGCCGGTGGGGGAGGAGGAGCATGACCGCGTGGAATCGGCCGTGGAGGCCAGCATGGTGGCCATGCAGTAAGAGACTCCGCCCTCACTGAGGAATGAACGCCGTCATCCCGGCCTCTGTTAGCCCGGCCTCTGTTAGCCCGGCCTCTGTTTAGCCCGGCCTCTGTTTAGCCCGGCCTCTGTTTAGCCCGGCCTCTGTTTAGCCCGGCCTCTGTTTAGCCCGGCCTCTGTTTAGCCCGGCTTATGCTTAGCCCGGCTTCTGTCAGCCCGGAACCGATCCATTAAGGACAGTACAGGGCAGTTTAGGATTAGACAGAGAGTCTGTTTTAATGAGTACAATTAATCAGGTTCAGTCTGCCCCTTAAACCCTTGTTGTTGTGATATTGAATGCGAACCTTAATGACAATACACTGATAAGAATTCTTGATATTTCTCAGAGAGAAATATTTGTTTTCTCTCCCTAGTGACACCATTCTGATGACTGAGGAGAAGCAGAGGATAATCCTTCTTGAAAGGGTGAATTCACGACCACTTCTAAACTGCCTGCTTTACACTTTGGCTCTGTACGGCGCAAACGGCTGTCTGTTCCCATGGCCACGTCTAAATCCACGTTTCCCTGTGTTTCCCGCAGACGTTGCACATGAAGGAAGAAGAAAACAAGCGCCTCAGTCAGCGACTGGTAGGTCTCGTTACCGCGTCTTTCATTGGTGCTTTGTACCGGGGTGCTGTGTGGGGCCACCGCCACTGGGTGGCAGTAGCATCAAAGAAACATTGAAAGCCAAAGGCATAAACCAGCCCGGAGTGGAAAAACGCATCATGAGAGTAAATCAATGTAATTTAGAAGCCACTTTGTTTGGGTTTCCTGGGTTGATTTTATCACGGGTAAAATCCTGTGATTTGTCAATCTAGCATATCTATTCAAATGGCTTTGTATAAACCTGAGTTTAACAAAATAATACACACCAAGAGTGATTACCAGTTCAAACCTAGGGCCCTGATGTATCTAAAATTCCTGTTTTTTTTTCTCCCTGGCATCTAGATGTCCCAGAGCATGTCATCCGTCTCCTCTCGTCACTCGGAGAAGATCGCCATCAGAGAGTAAGTGGACCCACTCAACACCGCGGTGGATGGCTAGGGTGCCGGACTCCCAGAACCAATGGTTCTGGGTTCGATTCCCACATACTGACCTGCATCTCAAACACCACCAAGTCGCTTTCGGAGGAGAAACACACACACACACACACACACACACACACACACACACACACACACACACACACACACACACACACACACACACACACACACACACACACACACACACACACACACACACACACACACACACACACACACACACACACACACACACACAGAGAGAGAGAAACCCATTGTGTTGACGTGGGGTCGTCGGTACGGAGGGAACACGATGACCCCGGTCATGCTCACTTCCTGTCTCCCTCCCCCCCCCCCCCCCCCCATCCTGAAGCTTCCAGGTGGGCGACCTGGTGCTCATCATCCTGGACGAGAGGCACGACAACTACGTGCTGTTCACCGTGGGCCCCACCCTCTACTTCCTCCACTCGGAGTCCCTCTCCGCGCTGGACCTAAAGCCAGGTCTGCCTCGCTCGCTCGCTGCGTCACGCGCTACTGCTGTCGTGTGACGCTTTAATCAGGCTGGAACGGGCCGGGATTTATGGCTGCTAAAAGGGACATTTTTCACTTAGAAAAACGTAAAAAAAAATACAAAATGATCCTATATGTATTTTTTGGTTTGCATATTGGGTGTTTATACAATTATTGTATGTATGTATTTATGGGTTATATATTATGTATTTACTCGATTATTCTATGTATATGTGTATTTATTGGTTGACATATTGTGTGTTTACACAATTATTCTATGTATGTATTTATGGGTTACATATTGGGTATTTACACAATTATTCTATGTATATATTTAGTTATATATATTGTGTGTTTGCATAATTATTCTATCTGCATATTTATTGTATGCATTTATTTGGTTGTGCATCTTGAAGCTCGACACTGCACTGCGTTCGTGAGCTTGTAATCGGTCTAGTTCGTTATAATATGAGGCCGTCATCAATGCCTCGTCTCTCTCCTTACCTCCAGCGTCGGGCACGTCCAGAAGGCCATGGGTGCTCGGGAAGGTGATGGAGAAGGAATATTGTCAAGCTAAAAAGGTAGAGTACGGACGTAGCCCTCGAGCCCCCTGCCGTGTTTCCTCTGCGTGTCGTACGTCGGCACGCTGACTCAGCTACCAGCTCGTTGATGTGACCCAGGTGTGTCCCTCTCTCACTCCAGGCCCAGAACCGCTTCAAAGTCCCCCTGGGAACCAAGTTCTACCGGGTAAAGGCGGTGCCGTGGAACCGGAAGGTCTGATCGGCCGTCTGCGTGCGATGTATGTGACGTATGGATATTGCATACGTTCTCTGAGTTTTGAAGCGAATCTCTACTTCATAATTGAAAGGCGGTGAAAATTGAATGAAGCGTGTCATACTATTTGGTTATTTTATCTTTTCAAAAGGATCCCACCTGCCCTCACTTTTTTTCCGTAATCTTTTTTTTTTTTTTACTCGCGTTCATGTGGACCAAACTTTTGCTTTATGAGGCGGTCGCCCTGTTCACTGGTGTACAGGCCTGTGTGTGTGTGTGTGTGTGTGTGTGTGTGTGTGTGTGTGTTAGGATGAACGAAACAAACAAAAAAAAAGAAAGTATTTGGATGTCGATATTAGTTTCCATTCAGCGATTTGTCCTTTATTGTGGTAAATACTGTATCATAATCTGCATAATTCAAAAATGAAAAAGATCCATTTATTATAAATGTTAATGGAGGAATGTTCATGGCATGCATACTGATATTTTTATTTGATTTACTTATCCAGATAAATGTTGTAGTTTGAAATATGTAGTAAAGGCTGTTTGTTACCCACAATGCAGTATGGCGCTCCCGGTAGTCCCGAGACGTATGTTATGAGCGACCGGCCAGGACCTGTCGTCATCGCAATCCTTGAAATGCACTTTCAAATAAACCCCGCCTACCCCCACTCACCCTTGCCCATGCTTTTCTGTTGATTTTCAAAAGGGAAGTCATTGAGCTGTCAGAAATAAGGTGTATATATATATAAAACACAACAGCACACACTTCTTGCGTCATAAACATATTGATATGTAGAAAGGAATAACCATGTGACTTGTGTTTCATCATCATCGGAGGACATTGTACATTATCCATCAAATCACAAATGTAACAATAATGACTGTATTGTAAAAGATATTAGAGTTTTGAAACAATAAAGGTTTGATCCCAAACTTACAAAAGCAGGTGCTGTGTTTGTGAACGACATTGTGTTGAGGTATGCCTTCCTGTACGTCCACTCACAAAAATTGTCACAAAACAATACACAGTAAACTTTTTGTTCCAGAGTGGACATGAGTCCATCTTAAGTCCGTCCCTATCATCCATACTTTAATAAAAGTTATTTTTACAGAATACAATACTCAAAACGTTTGAAAAATTGGATCAATACCATTACTCGAGCCTTTTGATCCAGAATGTACTTAAGTCCATTCTGGATCTTGGCCGTTTGAGCAAAAGTTTGTATTGCATCAAACTAAATTATCAAACCGAAACAATTCTCTATACTCAATGCTTCATTCTGGACTCAAGTCCAGATCATAAACGTTGAGTGTTGAGTTTTGTATCAATCAATTTTGATACAATTTACATTCTGGATCTTGAGTCCATTCTGGAACAAAAACGTTTGTATAGCATTAGGTAAAATAACTTTTAAAGTACGGTGGATCTCGACCAAACAAACAATCACCCACTTAAAAGGGGTCTTTGACATCAATCCCTCCTCAACCTGCTTCAGAGGACGGTAGGCGTGAGGGGGGGGGAATCATACCCGAGGGGGGGGTCGGGTATGATTCCAAAACCCGTGTGGAATATGCTCTAATAAAAGACAAAGCCATTGTGGTGAAACCTTGGCCGGCGTCGCGGGGAAACACACTTCAAACACAATCAAGTCGGGGGGGCCCCCGAGCACGAGGGCCCCTCCGTGGAGGAAGGGGGAAAGGAAGCGCGGGCAAACCCGCACCACTTTCCCAGCGCACAGTGGGGAGCATGGCAGCTCCCTCGCAGTGGAGTGCTCTCTACCATGTGGGTCTAGGGGTGTTTTAACAATGTTTAGCTCTATTTTCTCCGTTTAGCATAAGCCTGTTGTCACATTTGGACGGCTTCTTCATAAATTGGTGGTGTGATTTTTTTTTTTTTCTTTCTTTCTTCCCCCCCCCCCCCCCCCCCCGAGCAAATTTCCGGACAGGCCTGAATGACAAAATATGCAACACACACACACACGCACGCGCACACACACACACACACACACAACAGTGAGTACCGAGGTGGCTGGCAGGCACCCGCCATGTGCACTGGACAGACTCTTAGTGTAAATGTTTACAGCCCCCTGCTGAGAGCGGGGCTGCTGGGATTCTCCTCCGGCTGAATGGGATGGAAGAGGACCATGTGTGCTCTCTCTCTCCCTCTCTCTGTCTCTCTCTCTCTCTCTCTCGCTCTCTCTGTGTGTGTGTGTGTGTTTGTGTGTGTGGCTCCCTCTTGCTCTCTCTCACTCTCTCTCTCTCTCACTCTCTCTGTCAGTCTGTGTGTGTGTGGCTCTCTTTCTTTCTCTCTCTCTCTCTTTCTCTATCCCTCTTGCCCTCTCTCTGTCTGTCTCTCTCTCTCTCTCTCTCTCTCTCTCTCTCTCTCTCTCTCTCTCTCTCTCTCTCTCTCTCTCTCAGTCTCTCTCTTTCTCACTCCTCTCTCTCTATCTCTGTCGCTCTCTCTCTCTCTCTCCCCCCTCTCCCTCCCTCTCCCTCTCTCTCTCTCTCTCTCTCTCTCTCTCTCTCTCTCTCTCTCTCTCTCTCTCTCTCTCTCTCTGTCACTCTCTCCCACCCCCCCTCTCTCTCCCTCCCTCCCTCTCTCCCTCTCTCTCTCTCTCTCTCTCTCTCCCTCCTCTCTCGCCCTCTCTCTCACTGTATTGAGGTTTCATCATGGCTGCTGTAACCAGGGCTGCCTGCCTTTGACTTGTTGTCAAACTTCTCCGCCACTTCCGGTCCCCGCTTTGGCACTTGAAATTGTGTGGATCAATTAGCAAAGCCTTTTACATTTTGTTTCTTTTGGAAAATATGCACACGTGTTGTTTGATCTTTAAGGGGGGGGGGGGGGGGGGGGGGGGGGGGGGGGGGGGAAGATGGGCGGGGGGTAGCCCTAGGTTGACACTCGATAGTTATGTTCCCCGGAAGTGTTGAATTGATTTTATAACTGTCAAACCCTTAAGAGGGTAGAGATTGCGTTGTGATTTCCTAACGACTCCATGTCTAGAATTTAAAATGTAAAGCCCTCAAATAACCTGATCTACAAAGAGGAATCATCCACATGCAAAGCCTCTATTTCATTTTATCATAAACATCATACAACAAGTTCAATAAACCTCCACCTTTTAGACTTATATCTTAGCGGAGGGGAAAATTGGCAATCTAACCCATTCCGTGAACTCCGCCGGCACCACAATATCCCTGCCGCTTGGAAACAGCATCAATTGAAATACAAAATCTAAATCATTATCGTGGCCTTTCTCTGCATGTCAACACACAGCGGAGGCAATCAATGCATGTTTAGATGAGGGTAAATAAGAAATATCAAAATGATTATGTGAAAGAGAGGCGCCACAAAGAGTGTCATACATGTCTCCTCGCGTCTCTCAGATATCTTGGCCTTTTGTCACGGCTATCTCCTGTATTTCCCGATAATACACAAGTTGCTTTTGATTTGCCAATATACCCCCCCCCCCCCCCCACCCAAGACGGGGCACACACAAATAAACAACCATTATCCGGGGAGTTGATATATGCATAAACTTGAAATGATGCATAAATAAAAATAAATAGGGACGCCTTGTAACATTTATATTTCTGGTTGGAAAAAAAACAAAACCAACCGAAAAAAAGAATCAAAGATGGAAGCGACTGTGTTGAGGAACAGCCAAGAGGCATTAAGGGATGGAGCCTGCAAACCTCAGGACTAAAGCGACTTAATGCCATCAACACATTTCCTCTCTATTCATTTCCCAAGAAAAGGGGTTAGGGAAAGAGATTAGGTTACATATCGGCTGTCAGCCACCGAGGAGACCAGAGTGGAGAACTTCACCTAAACAGAATGATGATCAAACAGACATGCTTTAAGAGACATGCTTTCATAATCTCATCGTCTCATTGTCCCCCCCTCTCTCTCTCTCTCTCTCTTCTCTCTCTCTCTCTCTCTCTCTCTCTCTCTCTCTCTCTCTCTCTCTCTCTCTCTCTCTCTCTCTCTCTCTCTCTCTCTCTCTCTCTCTCTCTCTCTCTCTCTCTCTCTCTCTCTCTCTCTCTCCCTTTGCCTCGACGACACACTCTCTCAGTGGAAAAAATAAACCTTAGACAGATTATGTGAGTGATGAAATTTCTCCGAAATATGTGCGCATATACTCAACACCATCAAGCCCCAAACGGTTGATTTACTTGCCCACGTGTCGAACCTAATCACTATTAGTAACACATCATTCATGTAAATATGTTAATTTTCCCGAAAAAAATAAATGTAAAAACACATTTATTGGGATCATATTGGGAAATGAGTTGCCATCTGATGGCGTAGTTGTATGGATAATTAGCATCCTAGAGATAATGCAGCATATGAATGAGAGGCTCGGAGGCTCCACCACTCCAGAAGAAGCAGTGCGTAGGTTCACTGCAGCGATCCGGCTCAGCTTTCACCCAAAAGGCAAATGCGTGCGGAAAGTTTTGGTGACAGCCATTCAAGCGTCGGTGCGGTTAACAAGATTGCATCTGGTGAGGAGAAAGTGCATGGAGGATATAGCTCCACTATGTATTTAAAGGGCAAATTATTCTCACATTAAGTTCTGCGCCATGCATAATCCTTCCCGATATAGAATATAACTATTTCATTTTCAGGGTGGTGGGGAGGGGAAATAATTATTCAAATACCCTATACTGCAAATCCCATTGATTCCAGTGCATGACACCCTTTTTTTGATTTTCCCTGGAAAAACAAACAGTGTCAACATAAAACCCAGTAAACATTAAAATCTGTTGTTTTATTGGGGTAATCTGCCTGCCTAAGCGACAAGAAAGTAATCAATACAAATAGTTTTGAAGTGGCTGAAAATAGAGCAGGCAATTTCAACTGTAACTAACCGCCATGCGTTTCTGCAGCTGCACAGCAGTGTTGGGGAAATGACACCAGCTTTGATGGGTTGTATGGCTTTTGAGATGAGCCTCTTTATGCCGCTTGCAGTTCCATTATGGCTTTGTTGGGAAGCTTGTTTACCTGCTGATAACATACACTGGTGGATTCGGGTGCGCCGATCCAAAATCTGCTGCCAAAGTCACTCAAGTCACATTGTACCGCAGGAGGGGAAGAATGAAATGTTTACGCGGGGGGGGGAATGCAAATGCTAAATGTGAAATCAAACTATGGGACCCAATAGGGATCAGAATAACTTGCAGCCAGGTTTTATTTTTAGTGCGATGTGCGTCGCTTTGGCTTTGTGCAGCGTTCTCCATTTTGGCCTGTTTGCATCTGCCTCTGCTCCGCGTTGCTGCTCACATAGTAAATAAGGTTAATCTTTACACTGAAATGAAATGGCCAAAGCAGCAATGTGTTTTTTTGTAAATAAAAAACAAACGATATCGCAATTGGTATGTAGGCCTATATATATATATATATATATATATATATATATATATATATATATATATATATATATATATATATATATATATATATATATATACATATATATATATATATAAAAAAAGGATCTACAAAGAAAAAAAAGTCGAGGTGGAAACCACCAACTTATAACCCTCAGAAGCCGCCAAACAACATTTTGAAAAATCTTTATTTTTTATCTTGCATATTAAAAAAATCCGTGCTTACAGGGTCAGAGGCATTGGTACACGCAAAGGCCTCTCCTTGAGTTTACACATTCAAGTGAGATCGCTATCACAGACACCCACCGCCCACCCACCACCAACCCCCCCGCCGCCACACCACCACCACCACCACCACCACCACCACAACCACCACCCACCCACACCAGCAACACCACACCCCTCTCCGCCCCAACGCAGGCAGGTCTCCAGGGGACCAGCAGGACCCCACAGACGGGCATCTTCGGAGGCCAGGTGACCCTGTCTCCGAGGTTAGCAGGGAACACTAAAGAGGGATGGGCGCGGGAGCCGAGAGGAGCCGGGGAGGGAGAGAGTGTGCGAGGCTGGCGATGGCAGCTGTCAGTGGTTTGGAAGGAGAAGCAGACAGATTGTGCGTTCTGTTGGTGCAGCCAGTTCGCCACCTGGCAGCCTCTTCCTTGTTAGAACTTCTTGCTGTTTCTGTTCTTGTCAGAGAAATGTTGTTTTTTCTCTCTCCCTCTCTCGCTCCCTCTCTCTCTCTCTCTCTACGTGTTTCTGTCTCTGTTGCTCGCTCGCTCTCCTCGTCTGTGTCTCGGGGGAACTTGGATTTGTCAAAATGTTTAAGAATGTTCTTGAAATGCGATTATGGGAGTTAGGATCCGTGCGTGGCTTGTTTGCTGTGATTGAGTGGCAGACCCACAAACGACACATCTATGGTTTTCTGGTCCGTTTACATTTCTTATCTCTAATGATACACATGATAAGATGGTTGGTGCACTATCCAATGGATGAAACAGCTTCTATTCACCATGTAGAGCCATTGGTTCACTTATAATCGGGCAATTGCGTGATTATAAGTGCACCGAAAATACTGTAAAAGAAAAAAAAATGTAGCTGTTAACTATTCAGCTATTTAACATCGTAGCATCCTCTGATTGCATAAAAAATAAGAAATAATCAAAAAAGCTCTAGCAATAAAATACTAGTTATCTAGTTTAAAAAAAAACATGGAACATCTTGAAGCCAGAGGTGGCGCTATAGCGAGGAAATCCTGGCGGAGGCTTTTATGGGACATAAATTAACATGAATTAGCACATGCATGCAATAAGAAAATAATTAATGCAAGTTATCAGTCACCTCGTTCCTTCCAGGAATCTGATTGACAAGATAAAGTAATGTGCAAAACTGCTTTTCAAAAGATAACAGCCTGGAGCACTCCTCGTATTAGTTAGTCATTCCCTCAGTATCACACCCGCCATATCTGTCATTTCACAATCCTCTCCCGTAATATACATATGTGCCGCTCTCACCCATCCACCGCGGCAGCTTCCATGTAACAAGTTGGTGCGGCGCACAGCGACACGATCCCCCCCATCCAGCCCTCGCTTCCCCGCACGCGGCGAGCGTCACCGCAGACGGGTCAAGAATATGGTACATGCTGTTCTCCTCTCCAAAGGAAACAATTACAACAATATTAACTACAGGGAGTCTCAACACACACTGTCTCACGGTGTACTTCTGTAAGTTTTAACCTTAGTTGATGATGTCTGTTTCCTTTCATTCATGAAGATTTCATGGAAAAAAAAGAAGGAAGATGTGGCTGAGTCGACCCCGTGACCTCTCCATCCCCACACCCGTCTGACTCTCACTGTTGTTGTCCCTCTATGCTGTTCTATTTCAGATTGTCAACATAATGGTGCGTGAAATGTCGTCCACTGTTTTCATCGGGGAATCTAAGAGTTTTGAGCTAAGGTAATCATTTTTCATGCACTTGACATTGAAGAACTGGCTGTAAGTGCATGCTAATTAGTGTGTTTGTTTGTGTGTTTGTGTATTTGTTTGTGTGTGTGTGTGTGTGTGTGTGTGTGTGTGTGTGTGTGTGTGTGTGTGTGTGTGTGTGTGTGTGTGTGTGTGTGTGTGTGTGTGTGTGTGTGTGCGTGTGTGTGTTTATTTATATAGCACTTTTCATACACAAGGCAGACTCAAAGTGCTTCACGTATAAACATTGTCACACAATAAAATTAAATAATAGATAAGTAAAAGAAAACATGCAAAGAAATTAGTAAAATAGAAAGTTTAAAAGGCATTTTAGTAATAAAATCGAAAATAAAGCCAAAGTGAAAGAAGCTTTTTAGAAAGTGCAATGTATTTAAGATTTAGCAGAAAGCTAAAGCAAACATAAAAGTCTTCAGTCTTGTTTTAAAGGTGCTCAGAGTTGGGGCAAGTCTTAAATCCTCAGGGAGTTTATTCCAGCTATTTGTTGCATTGTAACTAAATCCTGCTTTCCCATATTTCGTGTTTACTCGGGGGATAATTAACAGATTGGTCTCAGAAGATCTTAGTGGTCTAGTTGGCTATAGTGGAAAAATATCAGTTAAATATTTTGGGCCTAAACCATGTAGGGATTTATAGGCTAGCAACATGATTTTAAAATCAATTCTATGACCTACAAATTTTTTGGTCTTTGTGAGAACTCTAAAAGCAGCATTCGGAACAAGCTGAAGCTTCCTTAGAGTTTGTTTTGGGAGACCTGTAAGGAGACCATTGCAGTAATCAAGCTTACTAGTGATAAAGGCATGTACAAGTTTTTGTAAGTCTTCGGTGGACATGAGCCCTCTAAGTCTTGCTACATTTTTAAGGTGATAATATGCAGATTTTGTAACTGATTTGATGTGACTGTCGAAATGTAAATCTGAATCCATGATAACCCCTAGATTTCTGGCGATAAAAATGTTTTTATATACATATTCTTTGAAATGTAGCCTATGATGTAGGCCATATTATCTTACCATAAATATGTTGTATATTTTAAACTGTATTGTATATTTCATAAACCGGGAACATGTTTGGAAAATGTACCAGATAGGCCAATCATACATTATTCTGCATGCTGAAAGTGCTTATGCTTCTCATTCTCTCCGGCAAAGAAGAAACTATTTAGGTCTGGAAAAAATCCCCAATGTGTGACATTCATAAAATACAAACAAATTAATAATAAACACACCCAAATAAAAAAAAAAATCCCCAAACGAGGGCTGCTAGTACAACATTTATCCACACAACTTCGGCGTCGTCGGAGCATGATAGTTCTGCACAAAAGTAGTTCTGTTGAACTTGCTGCTGGTGAGTCCGGTGTCAGCCGGATCCCATCCCTGCATCTCACCGTGCTCTGTGCCGCTAACGGCGAACCGACCGCAGCTCAGGACATGGCCTTGTTTGTTCACCCCCCCCCCCCCCCCCCCCCCCATCACCCCCCCCCCCCCCCCTCCTCCCGTGCTCTATGAAAAGAGTTATGCTGTCTGTTTTGAACGGACAGCATTTTCTTTGTGCGAGCGATCAAAACAGGGGCCAAAGTTAGTCAGCAAGTTGCATGGCTTCTGACTTCTGACTCTTCAAGCTGCTTTTGTACCGAGTTGGACACAATGTTTTACACTGTGTTTGACCTGAATGGGATGGTGGAGGTAGGCCCGCTTTATTTCCCCCCCCCCCCCCCCATGCTTAGAAACAGGTAGAATGGGGGCTAGCCGGCTGTCCAGTATTACTCATTACCATTAACATCCGAATGTACGAAGGGAACTGTGTAAAAATGAAACAAAATCAACCAGAAGCCGAATGCACGACAAGGATACAGCAGTGCAACCACTGCTGAAATATTTATACGCTTTTATCTGATCTATTTCCTCTCCACTAGGTATTTGTCTGTGAATCCCTGGCACTTTTGATATTACCTGAAGGCAAATGGTATAGATTTATACAAGTTATTTACAACAACAGCCAAGCCGTTCCTCTGGAAACTAGGCGGCAGATCAAAGGATTGTTTTGATCTCTACTTAGCATATTTGTTTAACCTAGCCAGTGATTCTGAAAAGTGCACAAGCTTTCCCCGCGATACGCACAGCAGCCTTTATCCCGCGTTTTCTTCTGTTAGCGCGGGATTTAAGTACTTTCTGTATTTAGGAGACAACTGGATTTGCCAGCTTTTGAAATTTAGTTGCCCACTGCTAGCAGTCTTGGCACTCAGAAATAGATAACTAGGTATGCTAATCCTCATCGGCCTTGTAATAGTATTTGTGGACGGCACCGCGCTCAATTAGGGCATAATGTGCTATTTTTATTTCCTTTAAGTTGGATTATACACCGAAACATGTTTGTTTTTGCCGTTTTTTAAATGCTAAATTCTCATTGGCGGTTTATTGTTTACACAGGCCACTTTTGCAAAGTAGCACTGTTCGACTGTTTCACACAGCATAGCCTCTACTGCCAAATGTCAGGAGAGGGGAAAAAAACAGAAAACCAATGTCCAAGCCCCCCCCCCCCCCCCCCCCCCCTTGCAAAAAACGAGCCAGGGCAATCAGGACATTTTCTGGAATGCTTAAGAGAATGCATATGCAGACAATGCCCTAATTCTCCCTTACTTTGGGCTTTGGGAAAGATGAGCCCAGGTTTACCGAGAGCCAGGAGAAAAGGGGGGCAGATGGCTCACAAGAGGGATAAACCTGGGAAGTCATGCTGTAAATGTGTTTTACAGAAAACAATGAAAGGAGCGCACAAAGCGATTGTGGCAAAGTCCTTTGGAGAATGGGGAAGCGGCTCTCTGAGGGGCAGGGCCATGGCGAAGCCGGATGAGCTGTCCGAGGAGAGCGCAGAGCAGGAGATCCTTTCCAAGCGCCGCACCTGTGGACCCCCGCAACAACAAGGCAAGGAACCCGGGCTAAACTACCTTGTTTTCTTTCCACTTTCCTAAGCTTCAAACCTTTGGCTCCCGGTACCGCCCAGCACCCCCCCCCCCCCCCCCCCCCCCCCCCACCCATTCTTGTTTATTAGTCTTTTTTGTTTTTGTGTATTTTTTTTCTTTGGTACAAATTTTAATTATCACTATTGTGACTTTTGTTTTTGTTAATTCTCCTCCTCCATTTGACTCTCGCCGTCCGCCACACATCCGTGCGCCCTGCAAAAAAAAAAAAAACAAAACCCGACCACATTGTCGGGCAGGAGAATTCCTTTTGAGGTATGAAGTGTGTCTCCGATGATACAGCTCTGCCAGGAAAAAAAGACAAAGCAAAAAATAGCAAACACAAAAACAGTCACAGGTGCACGGGGGAATGGGAGCGGGCGGGCGAGCGAGTGAATGGTCACCGCGGGTCCCCG
Source organism: Gadus morhua (assembly GCF_902167405.1). NCBI lineage: Eukaryota > Metazoa > Chordata > Actinopteri > Gadiformes > Gadidae > Gadus > Gadus morhua. Next base: position 5,603,161 of record NC_044055.1, on the reverse strand, counting down.
GGAGGTCTTTCAGTGTAAGCCAGTGTTGGTGGGTGGACTTCTGACAGGGACATTGGTTCGCAGCCAGGTGGAGTGTGTAACTGAGAATGCCCCTGTTTATTCTTTTCACATGCTAATGTGTGGCTCCTGAGCGACTTCAATGCGGCAAAAAAGTTGTATTTTTAATTTAACGTTATTTTTTTTCTGGTTGTTGTTGTTGTTGTGGTGTTGGGGGTGAGGGTGGGGGCTGTGGTGGTGGTGGGGGGGGGGGGGGGGGGGGTGGTGGCTGTTGTTCCACTACCTGCTGCTTTCTGACAATGGGCTGTAGGGTTCACAGGGGGAAGTTGGGGATTTGTGTTGAGGACTTGGATAGATTAGAGTATTACAGTATTTTCTTTTTCTAAATCAAAGTCAAAATGGATATACTGTTTTTTGGTGTATTCCAGTTCACAAACCCTTTGGTGCAATTGTGTGGTGCTATTGCTTGTTTGTGAAGAGAAGGACTTTCATCAGCTTGGATACTTGTATTTGACCTTTTAAGATCTGCTCTGCAGCATTCAACTATAAAAGAGAAAAATAATTTCTTCCAATTCATATAAAATCTTCAAATGATCCAATTCAAAGCACTTCAATTCCAGCGATGAACAAATGGACAAATGCACCCCTATGTGGACGACTGCAGAACCGTGTGGGGTCTGACCAGCCACCTCCTTTGATTCACACATGCTCACCATCTCTTCATCAAAATGCAGATTTAAAAAAAAAGCGCTTTCAGACACAACGCCGTTATAAAATATGCTTGACTCATTACCAGATACGAATCTGATCTTTAAACAGGTTCCCCTGAAAAAAAAACCCACAATAACAACAGTCACATCTCGCGCTGAAAGGGCAGTTTTGCCCTATAGTGCGAGTCATCGCCCCATCCATACCTTGTGCCTGCACCAGCCGTAAATATAGCATCAAAGAACAGTGCCTCTGCCATCTGCACTCCCAGCATCTCTTCTGCATAACCATTAAAACAAGCTGTCTCCGAGGACATCGTTCGTATTTCAGCCTCAACCCTGAATTACTGTGTGTTCATTATAATTATAAGGGAGGAGTGTTGCCAGGCTAGACTAGCTAGAATGCCAGGTGCACACTTCCATACTCTCATCCCGTTTTTCTCTTTTTTTCTCTTTTTTATACACAACTCAATGCATTAACCGGAGTAGCTTCCGTGCTACTATCCGGTGTATCGGCTCAGCCCGTAGCCGCGCTGTAGCCAAGGCAGCTACAAATCACTCATCATCACGGCCTTTTGTGCCGTAAAACAGACATGTGAAGGGAAGAATACCAAGATGGAGGAGAAGAGAGCGAAGGAGATGAAGAGAAAGCAGGAGAGGCAGCAGCAGCAGAAGAAGAAGAGAGAGCAATACTTTGGAGTGTTCTATTTTCCTAAGCCTTCTTAGGTTATGCGACTGAGCCGTTGCCGTTGTGTGAAATTTTTATCCCAATACTGGCACTGTTTCCCCTGTGAGGGAGTCTAGGTTTTACTTAGCGCCTTTTGCTGGCATTTTCCGAAGATAGCATATGCACATACACTGTCCATGATCGGATTAACTGTTCGGCTCGGAAAGAAAATGATGTAACTCTTTTGTCTTTTCTTCTCGTGGCAGAGGTTTTTCCCTGCTAATGTTTCGTGTTGGTCAGCTCAGGGAGGGACGGTAGAGGGGGGGAGGGGGGTTTGAAATACTATTGGAAATAGAAAAGTGAGTCAGATTGTAATCCATACCTTAAGTTCAGCAGATGAAAGCCCGTCGTCTCCGTGTTGGTGAATCATCTTTGTGATTACCTCAGAGCAGAAACCATTAATCCAATAATAACCCATTGGGGAATGCAGAGATGGCATCCCAAAGCGCGTCCAATCATCATGTTATTCTTTCATTCTTGGAGCGTTTTTCTTTTTTCTACGTCAAGTGACAGGCACTTTGTCTGCCCGATGTCCCTCCAAATGCCAAGATATTGGATTTAAATTTCAAATGATAGGTGTGAGAGACATTTGAACACACACAGTTGTTTGAGGTATACATATCTAATGACATACACATTCAAGCCCAATTTGATTTTAAACCCTGCCGTTCATACAAGTATGCAATTACAATCTGAAGGTATGAAGACAAAAATGTTATTTGTATGAATTATAATTGAAATCAGTTAGGATATATACATGTCGGCTACTTATTTACATTTTAATTACTACTATTACTCTTTTCTCTTGGATGTGGACACAGGGAATTCTATATCCTCCCATACACTAGAAGGAAGCGAAAGGACTGTCTTCCATCCCCCCCCCCCTTCCAGTAGAGGTTTAGATGGTTGTTTATCACTTTTAAATACCATCATCTTTGCCGAAATCCCCTCTCAAAAGAACCTTTCACTTGCTGGAATAAATTCAAATTAAAATTTAAATCCCTCTTTGCATTTCTTCAGCCTTTTTTAAAATAGCTGCCTGCTTTTAGAAAGCTGTTTATGTAGTGATCTGTTCATAATCCAGTTTGTTTCTGAACAGCGAAAAACACAGAAATCGTATTATCACTATCTTGGAGAGATGAGGCGAGAAATCAGGCGCTGCAAATGCCTGAATGTGTGGAAGTTTGTCAAAGTTATGTGGCATAAGGCACAGAGCTGTCATTTCACGTCCAAGAAATTCATAGTGTTTGTGTTTTCTGAACGACAAAAAATAACAGCAAAGCTACAGAGATAATATAGAAAAATGTATAGGTAGGCAGTGGAGGCAAACAGACAGACAGACAGACAGATAAACAAATAGACTGACCGAAAGACAGACAGACAGACAGACAGACAGATATATTGACATATAAATAGATAGACAGAAAGACAGACAGACAAACACACATTGACAGATAAATGGACGGACAAACAAACAGACAGAAATATTGACAGATAAACAAATAGACAGACAGACAGCCAGACAGACAGATAGACAGACAGACACACGGACAAGGAGAGAGAGGAGAGAGACAGAGCTGGGGAGAGAGGGAGAGAGCTGGAGGTTAACAACAGAAGGGTTTAATAAAGTATGTTTTGAGATATCCAAGGATTACTCCTGGTACCAGTGCTGACAAGTCATGCAGATCCTCCCTAACAGCCCTTACCCATCTCTCTCTCTCTCTCTCTCTCTCTCTCTCTCTCTCTCTCTCTCTCTCTCTCTCTCTCTCTCTCTCTCTCTCTCTCTCTCTCCCCCTCTCCCTCTCTTGAGACGCACACCTACTAAAATAAGAAAAATAAGGGAAACCGCATTTCTAATCAGAGATGTAATAAACATAACCAGAGGTAGCAGACATTAACATGCGACGCCTGTTGATAACAATGCAATCCAAATGTAAAATGACTCCGAGGAGACCATAGGGAGAATTAATTTATACTCGCTAGATTGGATTTATTGTTTGGAAACAAATTATAATTGTGTCTCCAGAAAGTTAACCAAGATCTAAACAAAAAGAAAATCAATGACCAGCCCCCATTAATCACTCAAAGCCGAGCTACTTGTGCCCAAGAAACTTACTTCATAATCAATTTCTTTGTTTTGCTCAAAGGGCATTTGCATTTCGGTGCTCGTGGCAAGCTGTCTGTATCTGCTGCAATCAAAAAATTACAAGCCATCCACATTAATGGAGTTTTTTTCCCTCGTTCAAGTGCATATCTCTGAATGCTTATGATGATTTTCGCTCGTCCTTACATTGTTAGTCGAAAAACCCAGTGTGATGTTTGTTATAATTTCCACAGTACTTCAGTTGCCCAGGAGCTGTTTTGCTTGTGTGTTTCTGTTTATGTGTCGGTGTGGTAAAAACACCTTCTTAAGGTTTAATACCAACAATGGAAGTGTCATAACCCAGCCACAAACGAGTTAAAGGAAAAACTGACAAAACACCCGCTGTCACATGTGTCTAGACACAAGCCACCAAACAGAACAAGGCCATTATCCTGCTAATATATACATTATACACCTGTTATTTCCAGTGTGAAGATGACCGTTTCGGAGTGCTAATAGAAGCTTTTATATAGCCATTTGTAGGCGTGTCCGAGCCATTGTTTGGCTGACTGGCAAGAAAACTGAAATGCAAAATGACCCCCAGGGACCCCAGGACCTCGACCTCACCCCTGGCTGACACGACGCTGGGAGTTCAGCGCTGTTAGGAAAGGGAAAAGATGTAATTTGACTGAGCAACCAAGCGTTGATTTCTAAAGCGTAAGCAATTACAGACTTACAATGAAGGTCGGAGAAGTTGGAGAAGCATTGATATTTATGAATTAATGCAATTAGTTGCTCTTCATAACCCTATCAAACGCTACATTGTTGACATTAGCAACCGGCGCATTAAGAAAATAACGTTTCAATGCCTCCTCGTTAAAATGATTTTGATTGTTGTTGTTGGTTCTGATTGCGGTTTATTAGTTATTGGCTATTAAATGTCTGAAATTAAAACGGCAGTTAACGAGGGCAGTTTTATGTATGAAAACTAGTAATCTCATCCGACATTGCACTTATCAAAGTTAGTCAATTATATATTTTATTTTATAGTTGATCACATCGTTCATTTACAAGGAAGGATACAGATGTGTCCAATCTCTGAAAGATATAAATGGACTCTGGCCGCTTGCGAGTGTAATGCAACACACCAGACACATGAACAATACAATCCTGAAACGAACAGGTGGACCGGATGAATAGAAATGAGGAGTCTTCTGAGGACACTGAACGCATACAAACATACTCTGCTTTTCCCACACAAATTACCCTAAAGGGGATTGAGTTTATTCGGGGGACGAGTCTAATCACTCCATTGGCAGAGAGTGACACATACAGTAAAGAAGATAGAGATCCCTGTGAATTATGCACTGTGTTTGAAGCAGAATATTCCTCGTCTGTTGACACCGACATAAAGATAGTTCGGAGTCCTCGGGCCATATCAACCACATGTACTTACGTCTCGATACTCTCATTTACATATATGCAAATGATCCTTTTCTAATTTAATCCAATCCTTTTATGTGACTTTCTGTGGTGAACAAGGCATCAAGTGGTTTCGCCCGCACGGCGATAGTTACGGTGGCGGATCTTGTATCCCCCAAGAAGGAGGCATTGGTGTCATGTAGGAGACAAGTCTATCGCGAGGCATTACGGCAGCAACACGTGAACACAGTCGGGCACAGGGGTATTTCTGTGTGTGCGTGTTGTGAGTCTGTCATTGTACGTGGCAAGGCGTGAATATGGGCTTTTGTTTTGAGCACACAGGCCTGCCATAGGAAATTAGCGTTGTTGCTGCTTTTGTTGAAAAATCGGGGGCGCGAGACCGAGGCAAAGTTACACCGGTGGCATTTTGATCTTGCGGTGCATTAGAAAGAATTCACTC
>NC_044055.1:5500265-5592765 GCF_902167405.1 Gadus morhua | reverse complement strand
TACGAGCGAGCAAGGCACTCGCTGGTTTCCTAAGCAACCAGGGTTTAATTGAAATGAGGCTGCTGGGAAAAGTTTATGATTTACCAGTAAGTTGCAGGAGACTCCTGGCTGAGGATTTGTAGATGGGCGCGTTGTTAATGAACGTGTCAGGAGGATTTTGGTTCAATTTCACAATAACCCTATATATTTATTTTAGTTTGTAGTTGATAGCTATTGCTTTTTGTTAATCCCTGCTTTGTTTACATTGAATTTTACAATTTCTTTTTTTTTATTCGACGTGATTACAGGTCATGATATCATAAAGGTCTTTCAGTTTGTAAAAATGCAAGTTTACGTCATTTAACCCCTAAAAAGATTTAGCAATATCATAACATATTTGAAACCCAAAGATAAGGTATATTATTCAAGTTTTATTTCAGCAAACGTGCATACTCTAAACACCAAGTTTCTAGAAAACACTTGAAAACTTCCTTACATCCCAACATGACATAACATGGCAAAGCGTGGCACAATATTTAGGAAGAAAAAAGCAATCATCGGGCTGATAATTAGAGCTGCGCTCGGGCTTCTAAGCTCTAAGTGAAATGCATTGGTCTCATCTGGCCTCTTAGGCTTTTATCGCCCCACCTGCTCCAAGAACAAGGATGTTAGTTGCTACACAACTCAGTCACGTCCCTCTTGTTTGCCCGCACATCATTTCCCAACAGGATCTGTCCATGGTACCTGTGATAAGGTCCACTGCTTCCTGGAGGAAAATGTGCTCTGTGCTAAACTCGCATTCAGAGCTTTTGTCAACATGTTGATTAGAAGAGAAATAAGCAACAGTTTGGGTGTCATCCCCTGATTCGGTAATTCAATCTGACACGGGATCAGATAGAGAGACGTTTAATACTGGACTTGGAACGTTTTTTATCTGGCGATCCGTCGGTGGGCAGTCAACACGAGGCAAACCAATTCTGGGATCTAAATGAAAGTTTCCGTGTGTTGGAACAAACAAGTCATTTGAAAAGGTCAGACCGTGTTCGAGTAACACATGTATTACCTGCTTTTCCCCGTCCAGACTTTCCTTAATCCAGGAAAATGAATGTATGTAGATTTTATGGGTTAGGGGTTGGGAGATGTTTCCATCTGCTGTCCACCAGCTGGTCAAGGGATGAAAGTAATTAATTGCTTAACTTCAGAACGGCATAATTATGTAGAACAATATATATATTTGTCTAGACTAGCAAGAGTATGGTGGCTTGATTGTAAATGTATAGCTGTATTTTTTGTCTTATTATGCAATATGCTTTTTGGAGTATTATGTATTTAAACTATAAGTTAAGCCATATGTGATAATGTAATATATTTGTAATGCTCAATAATATGTCCATATCTTTAATAGTTTTTTTCTCCTAATTTAAATCTGATTATTAAGTTTAAATGTAATAAGTAAGATTCATAGTTGCTGTTTTCGGTTTAGCAATATCAGTAATTAACTAGGACCTACTGAATAGGTATGGAAAAATCTAAAAATAAATTAAACATCTTGGGGTTTCGAATGCCAATTCTGGAATTTAAATTTAGAAATATAACCAAAATAAAAAAAATCACCCCAGTGGCATATCTTTGATTAAAAAAAAAAAAAATGTAAGCAGCATAAATAACACGCAGGGGGAAAATCCTTTTTATTTGTGAACAAATCATTTGATTGACATAGGGTAGAACTACGCAACGCTCCTAATTAAAATTACATGCTAGTTGTTGTTTTTTTTACAAGCGCCATCTTTCCCCCCCTTTTCCCCTAAATCTATTTCCACATTTACCTTGATTGTAATGTACCTCATTGGCTCCAGTTTTGTTTGTTGGCCCTCACTATAAAGGACCTGCCTGTCCCCCTCGTGGGCTGTGTGTTTGTGGGGGGGGGGGGGGCGGGCAGGGGGGGAAGAATTAGGATTTATGAATTTATTTCCTCTGTTGTATTGTTTAAACAGCTTTGGTTCTAGTTTTGATCCCTTCCTCTCCCCTTTGAGGCTGTTCCACGGTGTCAGCTGTGCACTGATAGTAAGAGAGCCGCCTCACAGTGTGAATGAAAGAAAACTAGCGGTTGGTAAACACTGATAAGGGGTAAATAGAAAGCGGTCAGGCAGAGATAGTTCTGTGTGAGCCCAGATTGTGTGCGGTCTGTTAAAATGAGATTCTGAGCCTGTCCCTTCTTTTTTTTTTTATTATTCCTTCCCCCCCCCCCCCCCCCCCCTCTCGCCCCCCTCCTCCCCCTCCCCCCTACCATGCTGGGTTTGTCTGGAAAATCTCCAGTGACCTGGCTCGCCGGTGCCTGCCTTTTCACTATTCTTCTGCTCCCCTCGTTTTTTTTGTGTATGCTTTTGTTTCTTCTAAACAAGGGGTCAAGTTTTCCCCGATACACATTTCCTCCGATGCTTTAAGGACAGCTGTCATGAATTGGAGGGGCTCGCAAAAAAGATTCCTTTCTGTTTTTTTCCTGTATGTATATATATATTCATGCAATGGAAACGTAGCATCCACACGGGAACACAGCGGGTTTACATTTGAATCTTCCTGTTTTTTGTTTTATGTGTTTGTCGATGGGTGATTGAAACCTTGAACACTGTGTGTGTGTGTGTGTCTGTGCGTGTGTGTGTGTGTGTGTGTGTGTGTGTGTGTGTGTGTATGCGTGTGTGTGTGTGTATGCGTGTGTGTGTGTGTGTGTGTGTGTGTGTGTGCGTGCGTGCGTGCGTGTGTGTGCGTGCGTGCGTGCGTGCGCGCGCGCGTGTGTGTGTGTGTGTGTGTGTGTGTGTGTGTGCTGGTTCTCTCTGGATCTAAAGCCGATTTAAAGAAGTGAAATATGAACTGCGGCCACACATCCATCCAGCCATCCATCCATCCATCGATTATCCATCCACCCATCTGTCCACCCAAATGTCCTCGTCTCTGCTCCTCCCCAGTGCCTCACACATTCATCTCCAGGCGAGGGGATCTATATTATGCAGATATCAAGTATACACCCTCACACGCAACACAGTACAACGAGTAGGCTATTAATTATAACCAAAAATACTAACATTTCCTTCACAGGACAAACACAATCCTAAACATAAATATACACCCCCCCCCTCCACAGTCCTTAAACAGCGCACAGTTTATGTTTTATTGAACTCTTTTAATGGCCAATCTGTTCTCTTCTTCTCTACTCCATTCTATGTTTTTTTAGTTAGGGTGAGTCCATCTTTTTACATGATTAAAAAAGACCTTGATAGGTCTCTCACCTTAAGGGTCGCCATGTGGTGTATTTACACAGAAAAATAATTCAGCCCATTGTAGAACGGGCAGCTAATGAGATTGGTCGTTAAGTGAATGACACAGAGCAGTGGGGGAAAAAAAAAAGAGAAAACGGAAAAAGGAAACCTTAGGGGTTGGGGGGGATATCAGAGTGCCGGCGTCTCCTACGGTACCACTGCCGCTGCGGGGACAACGACCGTCCTTACTCCCCACCTTGTCTTATCATCGTCCGTCCTTCTCTCTGGTGGCTCCATGAAAAAACAACACAAAGGCAGAGAGGGCCCTGGTAAGTCATGCTACTCACACACACATGGCTGACCTGTCCACAAGGTTAAGGTTATGATATGGTACACGAGGATGATGGTAGGAGGGGTGTGTGTGTGTGTGATTTGTGCGTTGTTGTTGCAGTGTCAGTGTAGTTCGGTCCAGGATGTAATCGCGTATGCAGCTGATGTGCTTATGTGGCGATGGAGTTGCACGCATGACAACCGTGCAGTTTGTGTATTTTGGGGTGTTTGTGTGCACCGTAGACACTTCCTATTAGTTATTTAACGTTTCAATTCTTTATTTCTCTGACCCACTTGCTTTTTTGTACTTTGGATTGACGTTTCACAAAGTTTTGTGTGGGAGTCACTTTTATCGCCTTATTTATATTAATTATGTGGTTGTCAGTTTTGTCCTTTTGTTATGTGAAGAGCTTCAGTAAAAGCAATGCCCTCTATCATATTATATATCATATTATGCATAAATATTATATATCCTTACTATAAGACAACATTTTAGATACATTTTCCAAAATTCGGAAAGTTATTTTTTTCTTTCTCACAACACAACCGGACATATTGCCGCACAACCCTTTCTCAACTTTCCTGAACTTTTCTGATTTCAAACCCAATTCTTTCGGTATTAAGCTCATTTCTAGATCGCACTCAAAAACCAGCGGCATAGTTAGAACGATGACGCACACTAGTGCATTAGCTTATCACTTATTGCCGTCAAATTGGAAACTGGGGTAAAGTCCAACGTGTGTGCTAAACCCTGGACTTAAGTCAAATTTACATTTTGTTAAAGATTACTTCTTTTATTGATGCATATAATCATATTCATGGACCATCTGGTGATTTGGCAAGCATGGATCAAACTCACAAAACAGCCTGGATAACCTTTTAAGTACAAAATAGTCAGGCTTAACTCTTCTATTACAGAAGTGTGTGTATATGTGTGTGTGTGTGTGTGTGTGTGTGTGTGTGTGTGTGTGTGTGTGTGTGTGTGTGTGTGTGTGTGTGTATGTGTGTGTGTATGTGTATGTGTGTTTGCGTGAGTGTTTTGTGCGCATGTGTGCTTCAGTGTGCGTGTGGGTTTGCGTGTGTGTATGTGCTTGTGCGTGTATGCGCTACCATGTGTCTCTACATGTGTGTGTGCGTGTGTGCGCGTGTGCGTGTGTGTGTGTGACACATAGAGAAAGGAGATTGTATGGATATTGGATAATACTTAATTTAGATCCCTCATCCTGTTCAATGCCATATTTCATTTCATCATTATCGTTTTGGTCTCAGACCAGCGTGTGTTTGAACAACTGAGCAAATAATGTTTGTACGACAATAAGCACATTTTTAAATGTTCAATATGGAATATAATTGTACTTTTGAGGAGAACATGCTCTTGTGATTCAGGGTTTATGACTAATGGCAGGGATACAAAAGGGATTTTCACAGCTTTGTACATTTCCACCCAGCACTAAGTGAAGAGTTTAATGGCCTAGTCTTAACGCCACAAGTTAAAGCTATTCTAAATATAACAAACACCATAATTACAACCGCCTTAAACTATATTTCTATTTATTCTATGGCACAAATATGAATTCACCACTGGGCATCTTTACTGCTTGAAATACTTATGTTCGACTCAATCCAAACAAAGCTTATAGCAGATTGAGTATTCATATGCCAGAGGTAAATCCGAGTTAACACGGATTTATACTGGCATGAGTTAAAGGACTAGACTTTGTAATCCAGGTGGCCGAGGGATTTTACCGCACAGTGGCAAAAAATCTCTTAAAACTCCCCCAACATCCTCAGCTTCAGAGATCAGCGAGGGGACCTATTTGTTTTCCAGCAGAACTGATGACAGCACAACTTGCATCAGGAATCAGGGCTGGATTGAGTCTACATCTGTGCCTGTGTGTGTGTGTGTGTGTGTGTGTGTGTGTGTGTGTGTGTGTGTGTGTGTGTGTGTGTGTGTGTGTGTGTGTGTGTGTGTGTGTGTGTGTGTGTGTGTGTGTCGTTTTCTGTGTATGTGGGTGTGACAGCGTTAACACAGCGTTTGCGATGTGTTTGCGTCTATGTTCTCTGTTCTAAATGTGCACTTTAATGTTCAATTGAATAAACACAATTTGGGTACACATACATCTATATATATAGTTATATCTTTTCTTTGTTTGTTTTGTCTGCTGAACGTACAAAACGTTTGCGCTTGCGAGCACGTGTGAGTGTGTGCGCAGACACACGCACTCACGCACACACACATACACACACACACACACGCACGCGCGCACACATGTGTGCGAAGCACAGAGGAGCCGAGATAGAGTGGAGTTGTTTAATGACAGGAACAGCTGACTCATTTAGAGAGAGCAGTGAAAGGTAATTAACCCTGGGAAAACTACAGCTGCCATGCGAGCTGTTCACTTCAGTGCAATCTGATTAGGAATCACTGCTCCAGACCCTGACTCCTTTCAGACACTGTGTGTCGGAGGTAAACTTTTCCCTCGGCCCCTGGTCCCCTCCCCCCCCCCCCCCCCCCCCCCCCCCCCACCGGGCCCCTGAGGGCCCCCAGAGCACTGGAGACCTGCCTTTTGTAACAGGGGGGATTAGCTGGAGCGGTTACTTCGTTTCCCCAAATTGCCGACCACCTGGTAGCATTCATGCTACCTCCTGTGTGAAAAGGCCTCCTTGGGCCCGAACAATGGGCGGGATTACGCCGCAGACATGACAGACACGCAGGCTGGAACTTATTTCTCCCCAAACACCTGTCCCTCAAATTAGTCAGGTTCCCCTTTTTATTTTTTTTTGGAGGCAGCGACCATGTTCACGACTGATTTGAGAGATGGGAGGACCAATGAGTAGAGACAGTGCGTTTGGGCTGCTTTGGCCCTGGTCCAATGGCTGAATTGTCATTTATTATGCCATTGACTCGTGAAGTAGTTGGGGGCTGGGCGGGATAGGACGGGGCAGAGGGGGGGGGGGGGGGGGGGGGCTACAGATTTGCCTCAATATTTTCGGCGTGCTTAATTGGATTGAAGTGTCACGAATGAAATCGCATATCATCTCCTCGCCTTTCTGCGACGGCGAGGGGGATAGCCTGCAACAAAAAAAAAAAAGAGAGAAGCAAAAGCCTCTGAAAACGTGGTCAAAAAGCTGATATTGGCCCCTTTGATGGCAGAAGAAACGATGCTGGACGCGCTCGGCGTGCGAGTGGTCCCGTTCCAGATGAACCCAATTTAGAGGCAGGGCGTCGGGGAGAGCTCGTGGGAAGGACATGACAAAGACTCCCGGATCACCTCAGCATAGGTGTCACCATCTGACTACTTTCATGGGTGTGTCCCCCCCCCCTCGCCCCCTCCCCCCCCCCCCCCCCACACACACACACACACACACACACACACACACTGTGTGTCCGACAGCAAGTTTTCCCCTGTAGTGATGCCACCGCCCGCGAAACACGACGGCGGCGGCGAACGTCGACAGCCAAGAGCTCCTAATTGTCTGTTAAGAATTCAGCGCACTGTGGTCTTTTATTGAAGCGCTTCAGTGTCGGGGAAGTGATACGCCGCCAACTGCCGCCCTCGATAAAAAAGTACTTTTTTTGGCAATGGCGCGGAGATACTTTGCCTGGCCGTCTGGGAAGCTGTGAGGCTGTTACATCTGAGACATCACAGTTGACTCTGACTGTTGGTTTTGCGACGGTTGCGTCGAATTCCAGAAATCCTCGGAGTAACACTCTGAGGGGTTTCTGCTGTGGGAAATTGAATTTCACGATAGGGATTGAATTTGTGTGAACGACGAAAAGGGAAATTAATAGATTTTCGCGTTGAGTTTTTTTTTTACTGGGTAACATAAGTGAGCAACTCCCGGCCTTGGAGTCGTTAAGTGATTGAGTTTTAAAATACGACTGGATTAAAAGTGATTTAACTGTTCGGCAGTGTAAGAGAACCGTGGTGGGAACCGTCTCATGTTTAAGGCTTCAAATAATCACTTAACATCTATTTGAACAAAACTAAAGACTAAAAAAAAAAGACGAACAGACATAAGAAAAACGTTTCTTGAAGAGGTTCAACCAGTGTGTGATTTATTTCTAACCAGCGCTGCTGTCAAAATAAACTAAACAAGAAATAAAACATTATTATTACAGGCAGCAGACTGATATTTATTGAGAATTAGAGAGCCCTCCACACATTCCCCCCTCCCCTCGCTTCCTACATCTCCCAGCAATTATTCTAATGTCCAGCTGCTGGCTTTGTCCATCCAGGGCTGGTGAAGGCTCTGCTGCGACCTGACAAACACTGACAAATGAAGAAAGAAGTATTACTCACAGTCACAAACAAGTTGCACAGCTAATACACGGTTGTTGCGCAACTTGTTTACACAGCGTATAAAACCGACATTATTATTTTTTTCCTCCTTCCCTAAAAAGTAGATGCTTTGAATCGGGAGATGAGAAGTATTTTTTTAAGCAGTGGCTGCGCGGCCTGCTTAACCTTTCATCACAACACCGCGTCCATAGAGCTGAGAGCAGGCTCTGAGCAGGTATACAGCAGCCGCGGGTTATATAGCACCCTGCTAGCGCTCTGCTGAGCCTAAGCACTGCAGGTGATAAGACACGCATACACACAGACATGCACACATACACACACACAAACAGACACGCACACACACACACACAAACACACACACACACACACACACACACACAGACACACACAGACACACACAGACACACACACACACAGAGACACACACACACACACACACGCACATAAAAACAGAGACACACACATAAACACACACACACACACACACACACACACACACACACACACACACACACACACACACACACACACACAGACACACAGACACACACACACAAACACACACACACACACACACACACACACACATAAACAGGCTGAGACACACACATGCACACACACACGCACACGTGAATGGTGATCATTTTACTGTATCCTCCTCAGACATTCATTACAAGGAAATATGAAAGTAAAGGTTGCTATCACATTTTTTTTTTCACGGTTCGCTTTTTTTTATGATGCATCAACATAATAAAATAAAAAAAAACGTAAAATTAATGAATGTAAAATTAATGTGAAAATTATTCACCGGGGTAAACTATAAACACAGAAGTTACCCCGGCGAAGTCGCCCTTTCTTTTTTTCCCTCCTTACCCTAGATCAGAGTGTAATTGCCAGTAATCAGGTCTGTTTGCTGCTGATAAAACCTCTCTGAATGCGAGGAACCCTCTTTGTGTGATGACTCAATTATGCCAGAAGTGGCTCATCAAACCTGGCCCATCAGCTGCTTTAATAAATAAGGAGGAAAAGTTGCTGCAGGCGCATTATAATTCCATTCATTCCGTAATTAAATCCATTCCAGTTTTAACCCTTCTCTCCTATAGTGGCGCCTCTGGAAAGCAAACAAAAACAAGAAGACACAGAGGGTGGGGGGGGGTGAGTGTGTGTGTGTGTGTGTGTGTGTGTGTGTGTGTGTGTGTGTGTGTGTGTGTGTGTGTGTGTGTGTGTGTGTGTGTGCGCGTGTGTGTGAGTGAGTGAGTGAGTGAGTGAGTGTGTGTGTGGTGGTGGAGGGGTGGGCAGGCACGCACTCACAAACACAGACACATGCACACACACAAACACACAACACAAACACACACACCGGAGGCTGACCTTGCACGCTGAGCCCCTATGTACCCCCCCCCCCCCCCCCTTCCCCTTCCACGTAATTCAAAATGATGCTGCGGGAGAAAAGGTTAAGAGAAAAAAAACATTAAAAAGCCAACCGTGAAAACGGATGGGTATAGGCTGATGTGTTTATTTATGTATGCATTGTTTCCACAATCGCACACACACACACACACACGCACACACACACACACACACACACACAAACAAACACGAGGAGAAACAGCCGTAGATTATGTTAAAAGAGTAATCTAATCACAACAGTTGGTCGGGTGACTGTGCGATACTGACATTTTAAAATCTTATTTTGTGTAATCGCATTTGCCCCTCTTTCCCTTTCCCCTGTGTGTGTGTGCGCCCTATCTAAGGGAAATGTAAACAATGCCATTCATTTTATGGTCTCTTCCCAAGTCTTACGGCACCACACTCGTGCTGCCTGCTTTATTAGATTGGCGATGAGGTATCAGCGCACTGCTATTGAGTTTGACTCTATCACAATAATGTGTGTGTTAATTACACTAGCGTTCTCTAAGTGCAGGGATAAGCTGAGAGGAGGAGGGGGGGGTGGGGGGGGGGGGGGTAGGAAGAGGAAGACGAGGAGGAGGAGGGGGGTAAGGTGGGAGGGGGGGGAGGGGGGGGTAGGGGGGAGGGGGGGGAGCTCACAGTGACTTCAAGGTCAACGACGGATATCCATAACAGCTGGGTGACATTAATAAATCATTAAAAAAAAGGAATTAAATAATAGTAATCACAATCATAATAGAAGGAAAATAACCTTTTCCTGGCGGCGCCTTGATTGTTTTTCTGCGCCGTTGTTGTTGTGGTGGCCGGCATATCAGCGGCGGCGGCGGCGGCGGCGGCTGTGTCTGCGGTGGCGGCGGAGGCGTCTTCTTCTCCCTGCGACCAGAGAGGTGCGCCTGGCGCGTCTGCCCCCCCCCCCCCCCCCCCCCCCCGCCCCCCGCCCCCCCCCCCCACCGCCCGCCAGCAGCAGAATGGGATGCAGCCCCCTTCGGTGACAATGGTGCGGGGCGATGGTTATTCATGACTGTTGGACGGGGGGGAGCCGGGGAGGTAGCCTCCTGAGCCGCAACCCATTCTGTGGTGGGAACGCCGGCAGATGGGGTACAGAAGGGGGGGAGAGTGGGAGGTCGATTTGGGAATGGTTGGGGGTTGGGGGGGGGGTTGGGGGGGGGGGGGGGGGGGGGGGGGCTTTCAAGGACAGCTAGCAGCAGCCAGATTAGCAGATATAGTCCGTCAGGAGGACTCTGAGCAACATCAGGCCGGGCCCCTACTAGCTTCCCCCCCCACACACACACACACACACACACGCACACACACACACATACACACACACACAACCGGCCCCCCATACACCCCCCCACCCCTGAGAAACCTGCCCTTTACACGGGCAAACAATCCTCAGGAGATGAGCTGTTTGTATTCCGGCTGGGAGTCCAGGCGTTGGGAAGGTGTGTGTGTGTGTGTGTGTGTGTGTGTGTGTGTGTGTGTGTGGGTGTGTGTATGTGTGTGTGTGTGTGTGTGGGGGGGGGGGGGGGGGCAGAAATATGATTCAGCACATGACGAACCAGCTCGAAAAGGAGTGAAGTGTTTATTTTTTTCTTCGGATGCTAATGATATTGAGCCCCCCCCCCCACGAACACACACACACACACACGCACACACGCACACACACTCACACACCACCACCCCTTATTTCGCTCTCGGAGCTATAATTAACACGATTTTTTTCTTTTTTTTTCCTTTTCCTCTGAAGCTAATACAGATAAATAATTTGGTAATAGGATCTGCGAGTGAAGGGGCCTAATGTACTCATTGTGTTGGTCCATGTCTCCCTCCCTGGATGTTGGGTATTAATTAGAGACAAGCAATTTGATCTCTTGTCAAGTAATCAGTTTGCATCGCGTGTCTTACTCCGTTTGAGCTACTAATATGTTTGTCTCCCTCTCTCGTTCCGACTGCCGTGTGTACAGCCCCCCCCCCCCCCCCGGAAAACTCTCCTGGTACCAAACACATCTCGGTGTGTACAGGAAATAACGTATTGTATTAATGTGTGTACACTTTGTGCGTTCGTCTTTGTGTTGCAGAGAATGAGTTTTCTGACCGCGTCCTGAGATCGCAGAGTTTCGTTCACGTCGTCCAGGGTGGGCCGGGCAAATCGGTGTGCACACTGCAGGGAAATCTCCAATCCAAGGTGAACTCATACATCTCTTTTTTTTATCCTCTCAGTAGTAATGTTAATATTATTTGTACGTTTGTGTTTTATCATGCCGTCTTAAATTTGAGACACAATCCCGGTAATGTGGGACACACGTCTCCTCAAATATTTAAATGATATATATCTTTACGTGTATATTTGTGGTTATTGCCTGTGATTGGTAAAGTCAGAGGTTTGGTTAAGTAGCTCTAGTGTCAACACTCTACAACACTCGCTGCCATCCCAGACAGTGACAGTGTTGGGCCTCCTACCTCATAGATGTGGGGGGCTGATATAACATCATTGATATTGCTGGGTCTGCTCTTCATAGAAACCAGGACTGCATGTCGTGGTCGGAAAGTAACTTCATTTTGAAATGTGGTTTACGTGGGGATGTTCACCATGTAAACCATAAGGGAGACCGCAAGAGCTTAGCCGCAAGTTCTGAAGGCTACGGGCCCTTATTTCTAAATATCTGTTTTATTTCACTAAACTAAGATTAGAAATCTGTGATTCTAGCTAAAACTGAAATCACAAATCTTTTAGCTGAAATGTGGTTGTTTATGTCGTAATGTTCACCATATTAATCATAGTGAAACCATTGATGCAAAAAGTTCCGAAGGTTATAGGCCATATTTTCTAAACATCGATTTTATTTTATATGAGTAGAAATCTGGGATTTTAGCTAAAACTTGGAGCACAGTGGCCAGTTTCCAGAGAACTACCTTTTGGCCTCTGGGACATGTGCTGTACCTGCCAAAACCTCCTTATTGTTTCCCCCGAAATGTTTTTTGGAAGCCAGTTGGCTCCTGCCCAAAATGTGATTGTTTGAATATGACTGGAAACATAATGAATGGAAATACACACTTTGTGTGTTTGTGCTTGCAGTATTACCATTCTCCTGCCATTCTCCAAACAATAAATGATATTGCCTTATTTTATTCTTCGCTATCGGACCAAATTCAACACTAAAGTAGATAAATATTAACATTGAAAGAAGTCATTGATAACGAGTTGTTTTTCACCTCGGCAAATAACCTTTCTGAATATAATGTGTGGACGTTTCTTTTGAATTTTTATTTTTTTTGTACTATGACACAATTGCTCAGTCAACCAATTGTAACCTATGTTTCCATTTACGTATTATATGAATGTTTTACTTCCAATTTTCTAGTTTGCCCACATTTATTTTGCGCATAAAAGCAAAGGTTGCCAAACTAAAGTTCTAAATTGTCCGGGAATATTTTCACGATAAAAAACACACAGCTTGTGCACTATGAAAGGCGGTACGAATCACACATTGTATCACGTTAAAACAGTAAAAAAGCCGCCGGGAATATGAACCTTATAAAATCTTGAATATAAAAATCTTAAAATATTCGTTTTTTTAATTCACCAGACAATGTCAATAGAAGGTGTATTGTCCCCTTGGTGGAACCCAATGGCCCAGGGTTTGAGGGGGCTCTTTCGGGGAGGAGGCGAGAGGCCCATTGGACCCTCCATGTTTCTATTTGTTCTGCTTTTGTAAACAGCCTGCCAGTGTCCTTCACTCTCCCCAAGTCGCCATGTCAAGTGGAGCCGTCTCCTAAAGCAGCCATAGGAGATCTCCTTCTCTCTTTAGGGGCGATCGCTCCTGATGTCTTCCTTAAAGATATTCAGATGTCGTCTTCTATTTGGTTCAGCATAGTGCAAAGCATTAATGAGGGGGCGATCCCGGGAAAAATGTACACTCACTTGTTTTATCTTTATTGTGTTAAGTTTTTATCATTAGGCACGTACAATATTACAAATTCAATACAAGAGAGGGAAACATTACTAAAAGGCCAACATTGAGAATAGCAAAACCCTCAAAGTTGGATGGGTTTATAGGTTTCTTTTCAGATCTTATGATAAATGGCCAAAGATAAACTGGTTAGAGTGGTGCATACATTCACCCGGGCGTTGTATGGGCTGTATGGTCCAGAGTTGATGGGATTGAATGATATTTGGGGAAGCAACCGCGCAACAATCCACTGGGATCCAATGCGCTGTAGTTAATTATAACAGAGCATCTATACTTAAATAACCTTTTTGTATATAAGAAGCGGCAAAAAAAATAGACTGTTGTTCCAAACTTTGGGCAAAGTGCAAAACTGCCCATTTTTAAACAATCATAAAAATGTAACAGCCATCGATAAAAATAGCATTCAACAATAATTTATTTGTATCACCATAAAGCTAAACTCCAATGCAAAAAAAGATGGAATGATGTTTATGTTTGCACAAAAAAACCAAAGTGTTTGGTGGCATCGGTGGCCAATCATGTCTCGCTCCTTTCTATCTTTCTTTTTTTTCCGGACAAAAGGTAATCTATAGTGTTTGGGAGTTGTTTGTCTCGATAGGCTCTGGTAATCAAAAGTAATGAACCTATTATGAGCAGGACCTCTTAGGGCCCGGCATGGCATTAAGAGTGTGGCACATAAAAGGTTTATTAAAGGAAATTAAGGTCCATCACTGCCACACCTGCTGCCCTATTATAAATGTATGACAGGTCAGTGCCTCAATCACAACAGCAAACGAGAGAGGGGAGTCATGTTTCCCATTACCAGGGAAAAGTAACAGCATATCCTATGACTCACAGATCTCTCTGGCCTGTGACCACTATCCACCGCCATCAGCCCAGAATAATTATGTTTAATAGCTTTTATTTGGGACCCAAAAGCAACAGCCGTGGGGAGAGTGGACGGTGTTTCAGTTATTTATTTATTATCTATTTTTTTTCTCTCCTATCAACTATTTTTTGCGTCCTGAACACATACAGTGATTCCGAGCGGCCACACTTTCATATCATTATTATATGTCATTATCTTGTTTGTTGTTTTTGTTTCGTTATTTATTTTTTTGCGTTGCTTTGTTTTGACGTGTTTGCCGTTTCCATTGCAAAGGCATCCGACGTTGCCTCTTTTTTTTCCATCATGTTTTTTTCCTTCCTCTCGTGTTATTTTGAACACAGCGAAAAAACACGGAATAATCAGCCCCTCAATTTGCGGCACATTCACATAACGTACAGCCCCCTTTACCGCGTGGCAAACACCCCCTTTGAGCCCTTCTGTAAGTTAATGAATCACACGGCAAGTGCTCAAGCACTCCAACACGGGTGTCAACTAAAGACTGCTTTGTCTCCCTGTTACCTACAGATGGAGGGTGGTGGCGAGGAACACATTATGCAAACTAGTAACGGCAGCACAGGTGGGTTAACATGCACGTACGCACACACCGAACACATGCCAACACGCACACTCACGAGCACAGGCAGAACGTAGGCAAACATGCACACGCACACACACACACACACGCAGAACACATGCAAACTAGTACACACACACACACACACACACACACACACACACACACACACACACACACACACACACACACACACACACACACATCCACCTGCCTATGCACGTATGCACATGCGCGCACACACACAAACACACAAACACACCTGCATATGCACACACACACACCTGCGTGCGTGCACACACACACACACACACACACACACACACATACACACACACACACACACACACACACAAAAACACACACACACACAGACTCAGTGTTTTCAAGCACACGCACACACACACACATGCACATGCACACAAACACACTCATGCACACAAACACACTCATGCACACGCTTTATGTACTATCAAGCGCACGCACACACATAGACACACACACTCACACACTTCATGTACTATCAAGCACACACACACACACAAACACACACACACACACACACACACACACACACACACTGTATTTTCTTTCAAACGCATACACACACACACACACACACACGCCGCTCCACTTATGGTTATGAGTTGGGGGTATCGGTTCAACAATCCAACTTCAGAACTGTCAGTTTTATATATTATCTTACCAGCGTGAAGAGCACTGCAGGGCCGTTCCATTATTCAGAGGGGAATAACTTCATTAAATGGAAACATTGACTCAGATTAGTTAAGGAGCGCCTGTGTGTGTGTGCGTGAGCGAGCCTGCGTGTGTGTGTGTGTGTGTGTGTGTGTGTGTGTGTGTGTGTGTGTGTGTGTGTGTGTATGTGTGTGCGCGCGGCTGTGCGTGCGGGCGCGGTGTGATTGAAAACCTCTAGACTGGATATGTCATTATGGAAGTGTTCAGAGGGCCTCTGGGGCCCTGGCGGGCCAGTCGTGGGGCCATTACTCCACCAGGGGAGAGAGGAGCGAGGCGGGGAGGTGCTGTTATTGGTCCTGGTGGTTCAGGGGAGTAGCAGAGAGGGTAGAGCCCCCCCCCCCCCCCCCCCCGAATTTGATTTGCATTTGGGGGGGGGGGGGGGGGGGCGGGCAGGGGGAGGTGAGCGTGGAAGGGGCCCCTGAGGAAATTGATTTAGCCGTTTTTAGATCATGTTGTCAGAGCTGTCGGAAGGACGAGCTACTGTCGCTCGCCCCGGAAAACGAGCAGATTGAGTGAAAGGGAGGGGGGGGGGGGGGGGGGGGGGGGGGGGGGGGGGCAGGGGGGAGGGGCTCTGGATTGATCAATGAAGGGAAAGGGGTTTTCTATAGGCAAACAAACGAAATCACAGGGAATCAGGGCTGGAGGGGGAGAAACGAAGGGGCCGTAATCCACAGATGGGGGCGCAGAATAGAGAGTTAGGTATTGATTTCGCCACTTCTTTTTTCTGATAGTGTGTGTGTTTAATTGTACTCCATAATGAGGGGTTTCTGTCGACGCCCGAAACTTAACCATGACTCTTTACCTCTTCTTCACAGTGCCTGGCGACATCATCGCTGAGATCCCCAGGTAAAGGTCTTCTTCAAAACCATCGTTGACTTTAACAGTGTGAGCCCCCCTCTCGCTATCAGAACAGATCCGGTTATCATTCGCCTATGCCTGTTGACATGCTTATTTTAGAACACAGCTAATGCACCAATCCCTGCAAACGATTCATCTACTTTAAAATAAAACGGACCATCGCAGTATCCCAACGCGGTCCAATTAGCAGCAGGCCCCCCCCCCCCCCCCCCCCCCCAGCTCAGACAACAGCGCTGCCATCCTCTCACTCTGCATTTATACCACTCGCAAATGAGCCGCCATTGTGAGCTTTTGGAGACCACCACCGTGACCTCCACCCCAAACCCCCCCCCCCACCACCCCTCATTCCATCCCCTCTTTATTATCCACCAACCGTCTCCTCTTTCCTCTGACCGCCCACCAGTCCCTACGGGTGTACGGCGGCGACGATGAGGAAGAGAAGTGCCCCCCAGGAAGGACCGCACGGGGGTCCGGTCAACAAGAGGAAGTCCCTCCTCATGAAGCCCCGCCACTACAGCCCCGACACCGCCTGGGACGAGGAGGAGCAGGAGGAGCAGGAGGAGGTGGTGGCGGAGGAGGCGGAGGAGAAGGAGGAGGAGGAGGAGGAGAAGGAGGAGCAGCAGAGAGAGGACCTGGCAGAGCACAAAGAGGAGCCGAGGCACACTGACACTCCAGCAGGTAAACAGATGTCCTGTTGTTTTGTCTGTTTTGATGAACAATTGACGCTGAATTTAAAAAAATCCCCCCCCATCTGTTGCATTCATATTTTCAAACCTCTCTCTCTCTCTCTCTCTCTCTCTCTCTCTCTCTCTCTCTCTCTCTCTCTCTCTCTCTCTCTCTCTCTCTCTCTCTCTCTCTCCCCCTCTCTCTCTCTCTCTCTCTCTCTCTCTCTCTCTCTCCCTCCTCTCTCCCTTTTCTGCCATAAGCTGGGTAGATGCAATCAATGTGAGCTGAATGACTGCCCTGGCTTGGGGGAGGCACGTTTAGACTAGAGTTTTATGTGCTTGTTTCCTCGCATTTAAGTTTTTGACTGTTGGATCGGACGTGTTTTGCTGGCACGGCTTTACCGCCCTCTCTCTTAACACGGCCAGAATTTCAAAGCCCTCCTCTGCTTTACTTTAATCATTATTTATATAGATGTTTTATTTTATTCCATGTTACATCAAAAAAGCTAATTCAAAGAAAAAACTGATAGTGTTATTGGTGTCATTTAAAAAGTGGTTTCATGAAGCCTTCACTTTTAAAATGTTGTTTTTGGACGTAAAGTATTAATTAATTATGTATTGCACAATCAACCGTTTTGGTGAAAATATTCATTTTTACGGTTGTCCTCGTGATTGAGAGTAAGCTCTCCTCATTCGATATTTGTATCAGCAACTGTTCCACAATGAATACCCCTTTTAACCATGTTTATTTTCACTTTAAAACATGCCCCCTTTTTCCACAAAAGGAAAAACATGTTTCTTCTTCCCCCTAATGAATTTTTATGCATTTTGACAACAATCCTCTTCCGTTTACATGTGCATTCTCAGCCACTATAATAGGCACTGATTTGGTATATTTTTAACGATGTAACTAAGCAACAAACGTAATTGTCCCTTTCAAAAGCTTTTGTTCGGCCCTCTAACACAGTCTAATACATAATTAGGCATAATGTCTACTGCTCATTATAGTACACATGTGTGTAGTTAAATGGACCCCGAGAGTAGCCCGCCGAATTGTGTGGATTCATTGGAAATGGAATTTATCTGTTTCAAGAGTTCATATTACATTACAATTATCCGTCCAATTCCACAGAGCCCGCCGCCAGTCCTGCCTTTAGCGTTTTCCCCCCCCCCCAGCAAACGTCCCCTCTCCCTTCCTTTCGTCGATCAGCCGTTACCCACACAGATTCAGCTTGATCGAAAATACACGCGGGCAGAGTCAATCGTATTTATAACCATCAGAGGTAAAGATGGCCGCACACGCACACGCGGGGAGTGGATGGTTGAAGCAGGTGGTCTAACGGTGGTAGCTGCATCTAGACCAGCCGTGGAAAAACAGGGAGGAAGGGAGGGAGGGAGGGAGGGAGGGAGGGAGGGAAGGAGCCTGTCACGCGGCGGAGCCACGCTTGTGTGCGACCGCGGCCAACTCCAGCCCCACTGCAGAGTGCTGGTTAATGGTGGTTCTGGAGAGCAAAGCGCTCACCTGTTCCAGCACAACAGTCGCCATAAGGGACCGTCCCGGTGTTTGTGCTTCCATGTGCCGTTGCTGTGTGTGTGTGCGTGTGTGTGTGTGTGTGCGTGTGTGCGTGCGTGCATGTGTGCGTGCGTGCGTTCGCGTGCGTGTGTGTGTGTATGTGTTTGTGTTTAAACAGGCTGTCTGATTGTGCTCGTTTGAAAGAGAGAGCGAACACGTGCGAGCGTGCGTGCGCGTGGGTACACACTGCGTTGTGATTTGCAGGGAATTCGGAATAAGCGTATTCCGCTGATTAGGATATAAACGCACAATTCTGCGGGATTTTATTTTGTTTTATCTGGGCAACACATGTGTGTTAAAAATGTAAAGCTCTTTTGCTGAAGGATTAGGTTTTTTGTGTGTTGCCGTGCCCTCTCTTTAACATCCAGTTGTGGTTGGATAATGCATGTGTCTTTATCGGCATCATCACCACTATAAGCAGTGTGTCAACTGATTCCGCAGAAATCTCCCATCAACCCCTTGGAATCCCTTTGGTGGTCCAGCCCTTACTTTTGCTTTTGTGGCGCCAGGCCACTTAAGAGGATAGGCCCGCAACATAGCCTACTTATGCTTAGGGTGCAAAGAGCTTTAGCCTTAGCATAAGTTTGAATGATTCTGTGGGATGAGCGGAGATTTTGTTAAATCAATCCCAACGATAGCCTTGCATTGTTGATCATAGACCGCAACTTAACATCGTCGTTTAGTAAGAAACTTTGCGAGGCAGAGAGAGAAAGAGAGAGAGAGAGAGAGGGAGGGAGCGGGGGAGAGAGGGGGAGAGCGAGCGTAGGGTGAGGGGGTGTACGATTATGGGTGACGTCTTTGTCGTTTATTCCGTGGCCTACGATCTTTTGTTTACGTGACGCTCAACTGATTTTCCAGGATCGAATTAGATTGCGAGATCCCCAGCAAAGCGTGGAACACATTGAATTAGGTGCAAATCCAATTATCCAGAACATAGCCAAATTTGTTTAAAAAAAAAAAGAAAAAAGACATATATTGAAATAGCTTAATTAAAAATATCGTTAGCATTACAGTTTTTTATTATTATATAATGAAGTATATTGTTTTACTATGCAAAGAACACATATAGGCCAGCATTAGTTCCACTGCTGGTAGGTTGATTATAAATGAAAGACCTATATATTCTCTCATGAAACATCACATCCTGTACCGTGTGTACAATGGGCTCTATTTTAGTAAATGTCCTCAATTAAATCATTATACTTCAAACGCATGAATGATATACAGAAACCCCACCAGTTAGCCCAATACACGATAAAACATAATAAAGCAAACAATGTGATCTACCATTTAGGAGGAAATCTAGATAATTTCAACGATCAAATAATATTTTCTCTAACCCTCTTTTTTTCAATCCAGCTGATTATATATAATATATTCTGAAATGCATTGATCTCTATGTGAGAAAGTATGCACCATATTCAAATCTGATGGAATGAACCAACATTGAATCTTTA
Source organism: Gadus morhua (assembly GCF_902167405.1). Classification (NCBI taxonomy): domain Eukaryota; kingdom Metazoa; phylum Chordata; class Actinopteri; order Gadiformes; family Gadidae; genus Gadus; species Gadus morhua. The sequence continues at coordinate 5,572,763 of NC_044055.1, read as the reverse complement.
CATTTGCACTCACTTTAAAGCCCAAAGACTTGAAGTCTTGCTTCCCAATGCGTTTTTCCCTTCATTTTCTAGAGTCAAAGAATGTCTGTTCCAGAAAGTGTGTTTAGAAAACACATCCACTGTTCTTACTCTTATCCCTGGAAACACACATGCCTTGTGTCAACTGTGCTGGGTGTTGCAATTGACCGTGTGTCACTGCTTGTCTTACACTTAAAAAGTACTTAAAAACTGATGTTCCCAGGCGCCCACATTTGAAAATCCATCCATAATCCTGTTTACAAAAAATAAATATATTATTCCCTCGACGCGCCAGAGAAGAAAACAATTGTGTTCTTCATCTCCCCTGTTTTGTCTCTTCCACAAACGGTGATGTTCATATTCATGTCTGTTATCGCGCGCAGAATTGCCTTGGATTGAACGCAGATGTTGACCTCACGGCTGTACATTTCGATTGTGTCCCAAATGTACTCAGCATCAAAATGTGCTCACAAATCCTCACGCTGGTGGTGGTACAAGAAAAACAAAACATGTTTTTCCTCGAGACATCATCTACGAAAAATAGTGCCACGAATTGAAAACGCTAAATGGATTTGAGGAAGATTATGGGATACAATCATATTGCTGCATGTACTGTATATATTTTACACTAAATAATGATGATTTAAAAAAAAACAATAAGGCCGGTGTAAACGCTTAACCACGTACGATCCGCTCCTTTCAGACGCAGACATCATGGCCGAGATGGCGTGCCGAAACGGTTACCATGGCGACGCCATGGCGGTCAAACTCCTGGACCCCCGTGGGTGGTCCCCGGCCACCCGAAGCCCTCCGGATCTATCCCCCCGGTACGAGCTGTCGGGAGCGCTGCTCGAGCAGGAAGCGGAGGAGGAAGAGGCGGGACTCGCGCAGGAAGAGGAGGACCCCGTTCACCCCAGGAGGAGGAGCCTCACCTGCACCTCCCTGTCGCCCCAGAGGAGTCCGTACGGAGAGCTGGACCCCGAGCCCAGGTGGCGGCCTCTGTCCCTGTCCGGCAGCCGGCTCCTCACCACGCCCCCTAGAGGCCCGGAGGACCAGAGGAACGGGCTCCGCGACGCCGCCGACCGCCCCCGACCGGAGCTGGGTGTTCCCATGGGCCGGGCCAGCTTCTTCCAGCTGGAGCAGGAGGAGGAGCAGGGGGAGGAGGTGATGAGGTTCAAGCAGCGCCCCGTGGAGGAGGAAGAGGAGATGGAGGAAGAGGAGGTGCTGGGGTTCAAGCGGCAGGAGGAAGAGGAGGAGAGCGACGGAGAGCCACCGGAGCTGGAGAGACCGCCCCGGCTGGGGGGCTGGGCGCTGGGGCTCCAGGACAGGGCGATGGAGATGGGCCAGGGCAGGGTGAACCTAAGCCTGCTGGAGCAGGCCATGGCCCTGCAGTCGGAGCAGAGGCACGCCCTGCACCACGCCTACAGGGAGATGGACCGGTTTCTGCTGGAGCAGATGACCAATGAGAGGAGGCACCACCGGATGATCGACATGGACATCAGACTCAACTACCACGGGGGAAAAGGTGTGTACGGCTGTTTGTCTTGTAAGTGTGCGTTCGGACGACTCGGTTAGTAAGGTTGTGGTACGTAGGTCTGAAAGAGGTCTGAAGCTCTCTGAAAAGCCTTGTGTTGTGTATTAGTGTGTTTCCATTGGTTCTCAAACGGTGGTACGCGTACCACTGGTGGCACACAGAGGAATCTGTAATTTCTTTTAAATACAATTTATTAATAAATGCAATACTTTCAATATTTTCCTACGAATGAAAATACCTCAGTCTTCGGATCATTAAAATGGGGTTCAAAACAAGTTTAACCTTTCCTGTAAAATTTTTTGCATCGATATCGGCCTGTCATAGTCAGGTTATAGCACGTACAAACAGCCACGATGATAAGCTGAACTGTGACGGCAGTAGTTACTGGACTTTTGCATCCAACAACACAGCGAATACCCTGTGCTTTCGTACAAGGCCGTGCACTTTCTCCGACCCTTTGTGCTTAGACTGAATCTGACCTCGATTGATCCGACATCCCAGCACTGTGTTAGGAGAGGCTGTGTTCAAATAAGGTTCATGGAAGTTCAGTTGTCAACGTGCTGGCCCACTTTAATATTGTTTGTATTTACCCTAACTTTTTTCAGGTTTTGTTTGTTTTCAGTTGTTATTCTTCCTTTTTCACTTGCTGTGTGTGTGCGTTTGAATGAAATTCAGTTGTTATTCTTAAAGTTTTCACTTTCACGTGTGTGTTTGTGTACGTGTGTGTGTGTGCGCGCGCGCGCGCGTGTGTGTGTGTGTGTGTGTGTGTGTGTGTGTGTGTGTGTGTGTGCGAGTGTGTGTGTGTGTGCATGTGTTTGTTTGTGATTTTGAGTGAAATAAAGTTGTTATCCTTAATATCGTCACTTCATGTGTGCGTGAGTGCGTGTTTGTGTGTTTGCATGAAGTACAGTTTTTATTCTTAATGTTGTCACTTGCTCTTTGTTTGGGCATGTGTGTGCGTGTGTGTGTATGTCTGTGTGTGTACGTTCCTGCGCGTGCGCTTGTGTGTGTGTTTGTGTGTATGTGTGTGTATGTGTATGTGTGTGTGTGTGTGTGTGAGGGGCGGCCCCTTGCGTTTTATGAGAGTTGTGTGATGGAGTTTGTGCCAATTCTAGTGCTACCACTTTGTACAGCTGACAATAGATAACAATAACTAATGTTGTTATAAAGAATAACTATGCCTTCTGCATGAACTGTGCGTAGCTGAATAGGGCTGCAAGCCTACGCTACTGTGTTTTTTTATATTTTATAAAGTTGGTCATAATTGTGGAGCTATGTTTGAGAACCACTGTATTAGACAGATCTCAGAGATCTGGTTGTATAAGATTTGTGGAGCTCAACCAAAATATAATAACTTTATTGAGGAGGGGGGGGGGGGGGAACAATATTTTTTGTTCAAATATTTTTGTTAACAAGTGAAGAAATAATGAATGGTCTATCATAAAAAATAAACATATTTTCCTGGTCGAAATTGCTACAACTCGGAACATTGAATTGTGGAAGGAATCAAGCGGATATTTAACCATGACCATAAGTCTTAAATCCTCCTAAAGTACCACTAATGTTTTTGCCTTGGATTCTTCAAATAACTGCAGCTAAATGTGTAATCCTAGATGTAATCTTTCCATGGATGAGCATTAAGAAGTGGATGTTCTGTGGTGAACTGCAGCCTTAACTAAAATGACAGCTTAATAGAAAAAAGTGTCTGGCTTTACATGATATTGCAATCTGTATGGACTTACGGTCCAATATGTGGCGTTGTCGCAACAAGACAATATCGTCAGCATGGCTCCGACTGTGTTCACTGACTTCCTCAGACAGATGTCTGGTTTTTCCTCTGATGGCGTTTTCTATTGCTGTACTTTAAGACGTGGCACTGTGTGTGTTTAATGCTGTACTTTAAGACACTGTGTGTTTTTTTTTATGCTGTACTTTAGGATCAACACTGTTTGTGTTTTTTGTACAGTACTTTAAATCTTAAGAGACTGTGTGTTTTTTATGCTGTACTTTAACACTCTGTGTGTGTTTTTTACACTCTATTTTAAGACACTGCGTGTTTTTTATGCTGTAACATAAGACACTATGTTTTTTGTGAACTGTACATCAAGACAATGTGTGTGTTTTTTATACCGTACTTTTAAGACACAGTGTGTGTTTTGTGTACCGTACTTTAACACAGTGTGTGTGTTTTGTGTCGTTGTCGTAGATTCCCCGCGGACGGACAAGAAGGACATCAAGTGCCCGACGCCCGGGTGCGACGGCACTGGTCACGTGACTGGCCTGTACCCCCATCACCGGAGCCTGTCGGGTTGCCCCCACAAAGTCCGGGTCCCCCCAGAGAGTGAGTCCGACCGAGAGAACCGTCTCATACGGTTCATCATGGAGTCATAAGTATTTATTCATATACATATATTATGTAAGTGGAATTATTAAAATCGAAACGAGAGTGGGTTGTGAATCGAATGTTTGAATCCAAACCCTCATTGGACAGAAGGAGTCTCTGTAGAGACGGGGCTCTGCATAGTTTCCCCCAAACTTAAATTCAGCGATAGACTTTTTATTTGTCTGGGAAAAATTGAAAATGTGTTTTTTTTTCCCCTTCTTCAACAAATTGGCGATTGTAAAGTCGTTTCTATGTGTCGCCAACAAACATTGGACATTAAACAGTAATGTTACAAAAGGAGCCGAGAAAGTAATTAAGTTTTTCAATAAAAAAAAGGGAAAGGAAAAATAAAAGCTTGTGCTCTTAAGAGTGAAGGCAGTATTTGCAAATCAAAGGGCCAGCGAACGCAGTATTGAGAAATAAACAGACAACTCCGTGGAACTAATTGGACCGTCTGCACAGTAGAGGGAAGTTTCTAAAGGATACACAAGGAAGCCTTTAACAATACGGATGTTTTGAAGAACATAATCATGTCTTGCTATATTCCTCTTTGCTGTAAGCTATTTACATTCCCGGGCCACCGTGGCAGCACTTCCAACACAATGAGAAAACCTTGAAGCTTTTGTCTTCAATTCATCCTCCATCTGTTTGTTTCTTCACCACTAAACTTTACCAGTTAGGAACATGTGGATTTATGTTTTGTAGTTTTGTGTTTTCTTTTTTTTGTGTTTGTTTATTAGGTTATTATCAGCCACTGTGCAAGTGTTCACCAGCATACCATCAATTATACAAATATTGTTAAACGTTTTTATTATGAATTGTGGGTTGACTCTCTTTTCTTCTTTCGTGGTAGTCCTGGCCATGCACGAGAACGTCCTCAAGTGCCCCACGCCTGGCTGCACGGGGAGGGGTCACGTCAACAGTAACCGTAGCACCCACCGCAGGTACGTGCATACACACACACTCACACACACACCCACACCCACCGGAGGTACGTGCACACGCACACAAACACACACAAACACCCACCCACCAGAAGAACGTGCACATGCACAGGCCATGGGTAGACCGGAGATTACCACACACGCGCATACATGCGCACACGCACACACACAAGCACTCACGTACACACTCGCACGCACACGCACACACACACACACACACACACACACACACACACACACACACACACAAACCCTCTGACACAGCGAGTGCCTATATACTGAAAGTATACTGTAAGTGGTGGCCAAACGGCGTGACCTGCCCCCTCTTCCCTCCGCAGTCTCTCGGGCTGCCCCATCGCCGCTGCAGTAAAAGTCCCCAAGCCCCCGGAGGAGAGCCCCAAAGCCCGACCCTCGGCCGACCGCTCGCCCAGGTACCGACACCAGCCCCCCCCTCGCCGCTACCAATGCATCATCTCACTATCACACCCGGGCCACATGTTTACACCGAGCAGCGCCTCAGCGCGCCCCGAGGAGCGGCGGGTCGGCCATGGGTCGGCCTCTAAGTTGTGGTAAACGCCGGGACAACACGACGATAAAACGCTATTATTCCGAACGAGGCTCGGAGCTATTTTCAATAACTGATCCCCACAGATGACGATCTATTTCAAGCTTTCCAAGTAGGATTTCGGTGCGTGCGCGTGTGTGCGTGTGTGTGTGTGTGTGTGTGTGCGTCTGTGTGTTTTTAGAGAGGCAGCTCTTTGTGGCTCCTGCGCGCCTCCTTTCCATTAGAGATGATAAAAGAAGAGAACTCTTTGTTCCCCGCGGATACACCACAGGCAACATGCCCACTCCGACTATATTAATTAGTCTGGCAACATGGCCGTTCTGAGGACACCACCACACATCCATCCGACGCAGACCTAAGAGGATAAAGACAGTGGCATCTGTGGATAATTAAAAAAGATCCCCCTTTGATTTTATTTTTTTATTACTTTCCCCGCCATCCCATAATAACTCACTGGAACCCGCTGCACGAGTGCACCTCATTTGACATCATTTAGTACTTGGAAGACCAGACCCTGTTTATTTTTCTCCCTTTTTTTTTTCCTTTCCCCCCCCCCCCCTCGCTGTGATTAATCCCTCGCTCCTCTGTCTGCCGTGTCTGCGTGCCATGTCCCCTCCCAGGTCGATGAACGTAATGAAGAGGTTCGACATGAACCAGCTGCATTACCGGCTGTCCCACCCGGCGGCGGCGGCGGCGGCGGGGGCGTTGGCCGCCCTGCAGGGCACGCTGGGCCACGAGGGGGACAAGTACAGCCGCCTCCGCTTCGACCACGCCAGCTTCGACGCACAGGTCTTCGGGAAGCCCGCCCTGATGGGGGGCGGCGGCGGCGGCGGCGGCGGAGGGGGTCCGACGGAGCAGGAGGCCCCCTCGCACCACCCCGATTGTGAGTCCCAGGGCGTCACAAGGAGAGAGAGGGAACGGGGCGGGTATCGTATCAGATACTGAGAGCCGGGTTGAATGATGTCGGATCATCTTACGATGGGATGGTGACTGTACGGGGGAATATGAGTCCTTGGGCTTTACAATTAAATGGACAGGACTGCACTCGGTTTCATTTACATTTACCGTTTAGGGCGTTCGGCAGACGCTTCTGTCCAAAACAACTGACGATAAGTACATTTGTCAGAAGAAAGGTTCACACCAGTGATTTCATCATTGACGATGATGCCAGAGTTAAAAAACACTATGAGCCATAGAGATAATAAGTTATTTTATTCTTTTTATTTTAGTTTCTTAATTTTTTGTAAACATTTCCCAATACATTCTGTAATCGTGTTTCCCTCGCCGTTTCATCCACCAGTTCATTTTATACGTTCTGTTTTATTGACGTTTTCATTTTATAACGTCGACGCTAAAGTGATCGTTCCCCTCCTCCAGCGCCGCGCCACTTCTCCGGCTTCCTGGGCTCCCCGGGGGCCCGGCTGCCCGCCTCGGGCCCCCACAGCCCGCCCCCCCACCACTTCGCCAACGGAGACAGCCTGCAGGCCGCCGCCGCCACCGCCGCCATCCTCAACCTCTCAACCCGCTACCGCAACAACATGGACGCCGCCGCCGCCGCCGCCGCCGTGGGGGCCGGTCAGCCCCGGGGCCCCCCTGCCAAGGTGAGGTTCCGTCGCCGTGTGTCCGGTCGCTGGTCTTGTGGTGGAGCATAGCGTGGCGGTTGGCAGTATCGCCGCAGGGGTCAGGGGTTCAATCCTCTACACTGTGACCGACCCTGTGCTAAGAATGCAAACAACAAAATGGTGTACATTTATATTTATTTATATTTTTGTTATTTTGAAATAGAGCGCTTGGAAAGGTTTTCAGCGTGGTCAGCTGGAAGGGAGAAGCATTGGGGCATTTGTGTATTAAACAGGAGGAGATGAGTAAAAGAATTGGTGGAGGAAAGGGGGAGAGAGAACATCAAACGACCAGAATATGGCAGGGATTTTTTTCCAGTTTTTCTGGCAGCAGAGAAGCAAGGTGGCTTCCTCCGCGAGGCTTTAATGTACACAAAGGGAGAATGTCATGTAATCACATCAAAAGCTTGCAAAAACCAGAAGCCTTGCTTCCAAACTACAATTAGCTATCTTTTTTTCATTCCGATTTTTTTTAAGTTTTTTCCAAGAAATGTTGTATTTTGTTTCAGCGCGTTCTGGCACGGCCACGAGTCGTCTCCTCCCAGGGCCTCTTGTGTTTTACAGATGGCAGGGGATATCTCGCTAAGTTATATGATCCAACACGGGTTGTGTGTGTCTAGTCGGGCAGAGTCTGCAAAGGCTTTTCAATGGATTAAACTAATCAGATAAATTAATGTGAATTCAACTCTGCTCTTTAATTCAAACACACACACAACACACAAAAACAACCCAAAACCACAAACCCTACAAATCTTTTTTCTCTCTGCGTTTTCAAAAAATGTGTGCTTTGGATTACAACTCTAAAACCCCCGCTCATCGGGATATCTCATCGCATTATCTCGACATGCTATTGTCTTTAAACTTTGTTATTTTTTTCTCTCTCCGTGCTTCAATTCAAATGTCAATCCCTGGGATATATATACACCCAGTCTCGCGGATGATTCAAGGGTCCACACCTACACAACAACACAGAAATGTCTCCCTTTCAGCAGCTTGGTGAGCTGAGAATGTGGCCCGGTACCAGGTACCAGCCCACTGTATGAATTAAACAGTGTGAGCAACTTCATCATCATCTGCTCTCTGTGGACAGCTTAGTTTTCCTGGAGAGATGCATGCACTGTAGGGAAGAGTCTTTATTTTTTAGGGTTGAACCGCTAATTCTATGAGTGCAGCCTAATTTTCTTGGAGATACGCTCGTACTGTAGGGAAGAGCCTTTCTTTTTTAGGGTTGAACCTGTACTTCTTCTATTGCAGCCTACTTTTCTTGAATAGACGCTCGTACTGTAGGGAAGAGGCTTCCTCTTTTAGGGTTGAACTTGTACTTCTTTAAGTGCAGCTTAGTTTTCCCAGGAGGGATGCGCATACTGTAGCACTTGAGGGAAGAGGCTTTCTTTATTAGGGTTGTGCCCATACTTCTTTGAGTGCATTATCACCCCCTCGCTCTTGCGTTTACAGGGTGTCATCTTCGATCATACATACAACGTCGGACGGCAGGTGCACTTAGTCCTCTGTGGGGACCTGTAATACGTGTTTTCGTTGGTGTTCTTTTCAGCCGAAACACATTGAGTGAGTGATTATTAACAGATAATACAGAGAGAAGACAACTGCTGTTTCACGGCCCTGTAGTTTTCCACACTGATGTTATTTTGATTAGGTACACACATCATCAAACAGCCGGATAATTACAGTGGACAGCAGCATGTGATGCCCGTGGAAATTATCCCCTTTAATTAATTTGAAAGGTCCCCTTTTGTTGCGAAAAATATGTATAGGCTTTAATTATACGAATGTGTTGAGTAATTGGTCTCATAGAAAGGGATTTTTTTTTTTAATAAGGTAAAACTTTTCCCCGTTAATACTATAAAACCCCTCGGTGTTCGCCATTCTCTGGTCCGTCAGTGCGTTACTCGGAGCACACATGCCGCAGCTGTCAACAAGCAAACTTATGCTACGTTAAGCTTTTTAAATTTTTGTTGTAATAACGATGACCTAAAACCAGCCAACCCCCCCCCCCCCGGCTCCCCTCCCCACAGCTGCCATCTTGGTTGTGTGTCCTAGAAAACACACAACACAGCTGTCAGTGGCCAAAAAAACTATACACCAGCCATTTTTTATTCCAACCGAATTATCGCTGGCTTAGTGTTATGCCGCGGCGTGTGTTAATCACGGCATTTCTTATTCAAAAAAAACAAGGGGGGGTGGGTGGGGTCGTTTTATTATTAAACTCATGACTCACGTTTATAGACCAAAAGTTGTGTGCTTTGTGTGCAATTATCATGCCGTCATTGCCGTATTAATTAAAGGCATTAAAAACACATTTCTTCTAATCCGCTTGTTTTGGTGGAGAGTCACACACTGGCTATGACACCCGTGATGGAGTAGGTCTTCCATCCTGACCGACCCCTCCCCCCTCGCTCTCCTCACGTACAGGACCTGCTCATCGAGGTGGACGAGAACGGCACTCTGGACCTGAGCATGAAGCGAGGCAAGGAGCTCGTCGGGCCGACCCGGACCAAGGTGCCTGGCGAGGATCCTCTGGCTCATCCTCATCCCCCTCCTCACCCTCCCCCTCCTCCTCCTCCTCCTCCCCCTCCTCCCTCTCTTCCTCTCGCCCATCCGCATCCTCCTCACCTCCACCCCATCGAGTCGTCGATGGCCAAGGGCGGCAGCCTGCTGATCAACCCGGCCTTCTACCGCTCCCTGTGCGAGCGCGACGGCTGGGAGGGCCGCATCCCCATGAACTTCAGCAAAGTCACGCTCATGCACGACAAGGAGGTGAGGTGGAGACACAGCCAATACGCCTCGAAAAACACTGACCAGTCACGGGGCAGCAGGGGAGCAACGACGGCGCGGCGATGCAATCGTTTAAACGTTGGGTTTTAGAAAGTTTGAGACCCAAAGTAAACCGTCAAGGGGTCTTCAACGTTTACCAGGCGGGGACCCCCTACTTATATATTGTATAAAATGGTGTTTTATCTTAAACTGGTCCTATAGTGTCATGTATAAATGTACCTTGTTATTTTGCATTCAATACTAAGATATTCAAATAATACACAGGTTCATATATTCATGTTTTCATTTTAAACATGTGCAACGTACAGTGAGTAGGGTGGCCATGCCACTGCCATTCATAAACATAGCATAACGTAATAAACTGATACCTGATACATGCAACTGACAATGTCTGTCAGTTGCATGTAATCATGCATAAATGCAATTCACATTGCAATTCACATGTCCGGTAACTTATCAACCCCAGCGTGTCCGGTTGCTAAGCGACGTCAACGTCTTTGGCGGACTTTTTCTCTGCTGATCGCTTATTTTCCCGATTATGACCGGCGTTCTGTTCATTATCCCTTACATAACAGCACACTCTCTCTCTCCCAACAGTCTTGGCTGCGCACTCTCATCCAAATACGTATTGTTTGTGGCGGAGGGGGGGGGTAGATATAAAGACCGGACGAGAAACTTACGTCGCTGTGCTGTCCTTCTTCGTAATTGAAGGAGCAGGCAGAGAAAAGCTCTCCTGCTGGGCTTTCATTAAAAAGACCGCGAGAGACCGTACGTACGTGCGAACGTACGCTTACCACTTTTGTAAATGACATATATATAGTACATTCGGATCGCATGATAGGAATAGAGCTATTCTGATTAGAAATCGAATCAAAAGTGTCCATGTAATCGTGGCTAGTGTATTGGATTCATGTTAATGTGCATTTAAAAAAATTCAATTTGTGGAAAAAAATTGCGGGGGGAATATAAAAACAAAGTCTAATCAACCAAAACTTTCGCGACCCCCCCTGAAGTACTTCTGCAGACCCCCTAGGGGTCGCGGACCCCCTGTTGAAGACCTCTGCGTTAAATAGTAACAGAAAATCGTTCGTTCATTTTTGTCATGGTGACGGACTTCCGAGAAACTGGAAATCTGTAGAAATGCAGAAAGGAAGAGGTTGTTGTTTTGTGACCTTAATGACGCTGTTTCAGAGCACGCTGCTAAAATATTTGAGTCATGAGACACCAGATACGTTTTTTCTATGACTTTAACAACTTTCTCCATTGAGGGGTGTGATAAGTTGCGTCTTTGAACTCAAAAGACATCTAAACCTGTATTCCTAGAGAGCATTATGACGCAAATAAATAAATCTATTAATATGTCTAAGCATTCTGGGAGGAAAAGCATCACAGACAGAGAGAACACTGGAGTCTCTATTAAGAGTTGTTCATCTCTCATCAAACATACGACACACTTGCATCAGAACAAGGCTAATCTGCTCTCTTTACAATGTCTTGCCCGGAGGGTCCGAGACAACTCTAATCTGGTTTATGTTTTCAGAAGATTATTTCTATAGCCTTCAGTTGTAGGTTTTTTTTATATATTAGATTGCATTTCATTGCACTGCTGCTTTTTTTCCCACAAGTGTCCCGCCTCCTTTTGTCTTCATGACATCGAAACAGGCCAAACAACACATGTGACCTCCTTCCCAGCCTCCGAACATCTGGCACCGCGACACAGAGCACACCGTCTCTGACAAAAGTCAATGTGAACGGCGTGACTATACATGGCACACACACACACACACACACACAGCGAGGGCTCAGATTAGGTATGAGTATAAACGATGGGTAGTCTGGCCCACACTATCAGGATCTTTAAGTATTATCACTCTCAGTCTCTGCTCCATATCCTCGGGGGGGAGGTGTGTGTGTGTGTTTGTGTGCTTGTGTGCGTGTGTGTGTGTGTGCGTGTCTGTGTTGGGGGAGGGGGGTGGGTTGTCTTTAAAGAGCATTAAGTGCTTTCCATTGGTTACTAACCCTCAGGTCAAAGCAGATCATTGTGAAATCTCCATTTTTCCTTTTTTTTTTTTTTACACATTTTATGTGAAAGTTCTGAAGGGGACATGTATCGACCCATGAATACGTATTGATACATGGACATGTATTCACTCATGAGGGTGCGTTTGTTTCGACCACCAGCCGGATAACTTTGACGACATGACCCTGGAGGAGCAACACTATCACCACGGCGACGGCGGCATGAACAGCCCCAAAAACAAGCTGCTATTACGGGACGCTAAGAAGGAGCTAATGAGGTACATTGTGCTGTCAGGATCACCGCGGGGGGGAGAGGGGGGGAGAGGGGGGAGAGGGGGGAGAGGGCGGGGGCTGGTTTGGTTTATTTAAAGGGGAGGTGGGCCCGTCTTGAGGGCATCTTGAAGCAGTCATGTGTGCCTAACGCAAAGTTTTCCCCTTTAAAGAAAAAAGGTCAATGGACAGATGGTGAGCGGTATTAATAACAAAAGTAATTCCAGATCAGCCCTCCTATTGGATAAAAAGGTCTAATACCAATGAACTGTACGATGCAGATGAAACCTACTGGCCCACCACACACACTCTGTTATTAGCTAGCGTTTCTCTCTGTGATATATATATCTATTTATATATCACTGTGATACGGTATGTCTGCAGGTTCATGTGGAGAAGATTTGTATCTTTGTGAAAGTGAGTTTTTGCCTGTATGTCCGGTACAAGCTTATAAACTCTTCAGCCTTCTAGTCACTAGACTGCATGATCTCCCTAGGAAACTGCAACCGCAACGCAAACACATCTATTGAAATGGGGTTTTTCTCTCTCACTGAACCAAGTTCAATATGAAAGGGCAGAGCGTTTTGTAGTGTCCGTCCCAGATTCACTTCTTTCATACATATTTCAACGTAGGTGTAGAAAAAAGCTGTTGCATTGGCATTTACTTAATAAACACGGTTTGAATAGATCTAGATAGAAAACGCTTCTTGTTCTTCTCGTATATTTTAGATAATCCCAAAAGAAGTTGGATTCTGTAGTTTTCACAAGGTAAAGTTACATTAACATTCAGGGCATTTACCAGACGCTTTTATCCAAAGCGACTTACTATAAGCACATTTTTCAGAAGAAAGAGAAACAATATGTCGCTGTCGGTACATTAAGGATGTTCATAGAACCGAGTGCCAAGCACTTTCAATGGTTAGGTTAACCCATTACCTGCATAACAAAGCTAGCTAGGATAAGATGCTACACAATGCTAAGTACTACTTTTAAGTGCCAGGACGTACAACATACCATAAGTGCGTACATTAAGTGCCAGGCCGTACAAAATACAATAAGTGCGTACATTAAGTCCCAGGACGTGCAACACACAATAAGTGCGTACATTAAGTGCAAGGACGTAAGACGCCACAGAGGGGTTTGTCGATCATCAGACCGATTCCTATAACTCGTAGACTAACTGTACTAGCCTGAACGTCGATCAGTCCCATCACTTTCTACTAAGTTTCTGGCCGTACTAACTCTAACCTCCGCGTCCACGAGACGGTCTCTGGTCGACAATACCGACCCCACCCATACACCCAGCATCTCTGCTCCATGTGAAGCGCGACCCCCAACTGATGCCCTGTGTGTTCTCCTCAGCTGCCCCACCCCGGGCTGCGACGGCAGCGGCCACGTCACAGGGAACTACGCCTCCCACCGAAGGTACGCATCACCTGCACTTTTAACGAATAGGCCTCGTTCCTTAACACACACCAAGCACGACAGCAGAGCTACACGTTTGACTTTGTCAGCGTCAGATTAATAGTGCTTTTAAATCATAAATAACGATGATATCCCCCTACGGCATCATCATGGTGTTATTGGTGACTAAGAGCGCTACTGTATGAAGAGTAAGGGGGTGATGTAGGGTGGGGGGGGGGGGGGGGGGGGGTTGTGGTGCTAAATCGGTTGAATAAACAAGCAGGAAAAACAGGCAAGGCGGTGTGTATTGTATGGGAATAGCCCGAGTGTGCGTTTGCATTGTGTTCTGATCAAAGAGTGCACTGAGATGACTGAGCTCTTTATCCCCCGTCAGCGTGTCTGGTTGTCCCCTGGCTGACAAGACGCTCAAGTCACTGATGGCAGCCAACTCTCAGGAATTAAAGTATGTATTCTGGGGCTGAACGCACATCGTCCACACAAAGATCTGCTCTCGCTTCCAAACCCCGGCTCCCTTTGTGTTTTGTGTTGTGGTCCTCGTTTTTGTTTCCACTTTGGGTCGTGAGTAGGTGTCCCTGTTGTGTTGTGTGTTGTGTATACCGTGTATGTATTGTGTGTCCCCATGTGTATTCATCATCATTGTGACCGGCCATTTGCTCAATGGTAACATTGAGGACATCTTGGTTATTGATGTTCTCTTCAATCAGATGCTCCCAATCCTGACGATAATAAAGAGAGAGAGAGAGAGAGCCTCACAATAATAAAGAGAGAGAGAGAGAGAGAGAGAGAGAGAGAGAGAGAGAGAGAGAGAGAGAGAGAGAGAGAGAGAGAGAGAGAGAGAGAGAGAGGAGGGAGAGAGAGAGAGAGAGAGAGAGAGAGAGTGACCTGACACCTATGTCTCTCTCCCTGCAGGTGCCCAACACCTGGCTGCGACGGATCGGGTCATGTGACTGGGAACTACGCCTCCCACAGAAGGTAAAGCCTTTCCAATCACAATAGAGAGGGCGAGAGAAAGAGAGAGAGGGAAAATCGCCACTGCTGAGCATACATTGTGATCTGTTCAAGAGTACATACAGTGTGTTGGATCATTTATTTACATAGCTGGGTTTCATTCATAGCGTTCATCAGTGTAACACGATCTGCTATAGAGTTAACAAACACACGATTAGAACGGCATTAATAATAACCAAGACATGTTTAGGTAGCATTCAGATCAGCATCTATAGAGGTGTATATACACAGAGGTGTATATGGCTGTTGAGGAACCAAGCCTAAGAATTGTACTCTTGTGTGCTTGTAGAATAAGATGGAATAAAAGCAATTGTGATTCGGATTCGGATTGATTCGGATTATAGAGGAGAAAGGTTACTTAATAACATTATTCAGTAGTCCTAGTAAGAGTGGTTGTAAATGTGTGAGTTTTGCTTTTCGTTCTTGTTTTTCCTCTTAATGACATTATTCAGTAGTCTTAGTAAGAGTGGTTGTAAACGTGTTTGTGTTTTGCTCTTGGCTTTTGTTTTCTCTCCTAGTTTGTCAGGATGTCCGCGGGCCAGGAAAGGAGGTCTGAAGCTCACGCCAAACAAGGAGGAGAAGGAGGAGCAGGAGATGAAGTAAGAGGTCCCACACATTGGCCTTCAGGGAGTCCTGTGTTTCGGCTTTTAAATGATTGAATGTCAAACAATCGAAGAAAAAAATAACACACACAACAAACTGTCACTGTTGCGCGCAAAAGGGCATTATATCAATGAGCTTTTAAGTTGAACAAAGGGAATGATATTTCTGTTGTTGTAACATTAGTGAATTATTTTACAAGGATTAGCCACATGTTTAGAGGGGGATTTTTCAGGTTTGTGTGCTGCGCCGACTGCCAGATAGGGATATCTGGCACTCTGTGATGAGGGCTTTCTTGGTAATTATATTAAGAAAGCGTGGAACTGCTCCACTCCGCTCACTGTAGTCAAAGCTTAACTGTTCCCAGTGCACAGTTGTTTCGGCGAAAAACAAACACGCACATAGATATATATAAATATATAAATAATAGAATTGATGTTTTTGCCTAAATCCAGTCCAACCTATAAGCTGTTGTTTATGAACAGTATACATCTGGGCATTATATTATTTATTTATTATCGTTTTTTTTCCTTTGTAATTACTAATGCAATGGCGGGGGTGAGCTTAGGAATTAGACAAGAATAGATGCAGTGTGCTTCAGAGACCCCAGAGGGGAAGGGGGGCAGATTGCTGTACATGGCAGCTCCATATATGGATCATACTCTGGTATTGTTCTAGTGCCTTCCACCAGGTGACCTAGCCGCGCTGCGTGGCAGTAATGGCGGCCGTGTTGTTCGCTCCTCTAAGTGCGTTGGCTTTGTTGAGTAACTAAAACAAAACAACACAAAAAAATCGGCTGAAACAGGCTTTTTCGCTGCCGCCACTGCACTCTGTGCAGAGGGTGTGTGTGTGTGTGTGTGTGTGTGTGTGTGTGTGTGTGTGTGTGTGTGTGTGTGAGCTTGTGTGTGTGTGTGTGTGTGAGCTTGTGTGTGCGTGTGCAATTGTGCATGTGTGTGTGTGTGTGTGTGAGTGTGAGTGTGTTTGTAGTGTGTAGCATCTCAGGTGAACCTTCACCTTTATCAATAAGAGGGAATTGGGCCGGGAACGGTAAAAAAATAAAAAGCCATCACATTCTTTCACACGCTGGGATTACATGTCAATTATGTGTAATTCATGTCCATTACTGACCTGCGGCAAACCACACACACAGACCAGGGCTGTGGCGTGAGCCCTCTGAATGATATTCTGTTAAGAACACGCACTCACGCGTTTGCGCCACAAACAGTAATGCAATTTTTAATGCATTGAAACGTGCTCGCACGCACGCACACGCGCACGCACATGCACTGGAACTCACACACATTAATAACATTTCATGCACTTAACAGAGCATTTGCCTGTTCTGAAGTTTTAGTGGATTAGCCGTAACTTAAAGCTTACATGATTAATGGAGTAAATTTCTAGTTTAGGGGGACTTGCTTTTTAATCAGCATTTGGTTGGATTAATCAACATAATGGTCAAACAAATCTTCTTGTCTAGTTATATAGTGAGCTTGTTTTTTATTAATTTCTTTAATAAACGATGACAATAATTGCATTCGAATATATACCCGTTTTTTAAATATTGTTTTAAGTTCTGGGATTATGACTGATGTGATGAAATGTATGTGCTTTACCCTGTCGGCATGTGGAACCCATATTCAGTGTTTGTATAGAATTATATATCCAGTGCTAAAACATGCTGCAGGATATGCTAATATGAAAGCTAAGGTATCTGATGACAAATAGCACGACATGCGGTACGTTTGAAAAGCGGCGCCTGACGCTCTGTTTCCTGTGTGCAAGCGTAACGAGCGACATGAGCCCCACTCTGACCTCTTTATCTATCTGATAGGTGCCCCGTAATTGGCTGTGACGGACAGGGCCATATATCAGGGAAATACACCTCACACCGAAGTGCAGGCAGTTGCCCCCTCGCTGCCAAGAGGCAGAAGGAGTCCTCTATGAACGGACTACCCTTTCCGTGGAAGGCAAATAAGCAAGAACTGCCCCATTGTCCCTTGCCCGGCTGCAATGGCCTCGGACATGCCAATAATGTTTTTGTCACTCACAGAAGGTGAGGTCCCCTTTGTCCTGTCTCCACAAACAAATACTGACGGTTGACGTTTTTTTTTGCATTCCAAACAATAGAGACATTTCACTTCACCTTCAACTGTTTCATTAAGACGTGTACGTTTGTCTGCTTGGCGTGTTTCCCTGGGTCTGATCTCTGCTGTGTGTTGTGTTTTTGTGTGTGTTAGCTTGTCTGGCTGCCCGTTGAACGCACAGAGTATCAAGAAGAAGCAGTCTGGAGAGGAGATGATGACTATCAAACTAAAAGCCAGTAGCGGTAAGCAGTTTTTATGAAACATTTTTTATAAAAAATATACATAAATATATGTTTATAGATATGTATACACAGGAAACCGAAAGCCTTTTCGCTTAACTGAAATGTTTATTTAATCATCTCACATTCACTCTCTGAACACATAGTAATTACCAGTTTGCACATAATTAGAACTGGGATGTGTGTTTTCACTCAGGTGTTGAGAACCGGGAGGAAGTACAACATTTGGATCATGAAATTAAAGAGCTGAATGAATCCAATCTGAAGATAGAGGAGGACATGATGCAGCTCCAAACCCAGGTAACTATTTACTCCGTGGCACTAGGCCTTGAGACACAATTGGATTGTATTCTTGAACCGCTACAGCAAGCCTGCACTGAAAGCTTCACCCAAACCTCACCTTGGTTTCGATATATTTATGAGTTTATAGGCTCAGCTGTAAAGCTTGTGGCTGGTCCACTCGACCAATCATGTATTAGTAAAAGACGGACAGTTGTTGAGATACATTTTTCAGTACGTCGTAGTCAACAGTATTTTTACATAGCATGTTTCTAATTACTTCGATTTTAGAGAAAAACACACAGACCCAATCGCTTTATCATTTTCCCCAATTTGACGAGCCACGTTACTTCCCCTCCGAAAGCAGATCTCGTCGATGGAGTGCAACCTGAAGACCATCGAGGAGGAGAACAAGATGATCGAGCAGCACAACGACAGCCTGCTGAAGGAGCTAGCACGTCTCAGCCAGACGCTAATCAACAGCCTCACCGACATCCAACTGCCCCAAATGGTACGGCACCGCCTGCACAGCACCCCAAAACCCCCCAAAAATTAAACCTTTTCACCATCACTTGTCAATGTTTTGTACTCATTTATCTGTTGTTGTTTGTTTTTGTCGCAGGGCCCCATCAGCGAGCATAATTTCGAAGCCTACGTGAACACATTAACTGACATGTACAACAACTCGGAACATGAGTACTCCCCGGAGTGCAAGGTGCTCTTGGATAACATTAAACAGGCTATTAAGGGCATTCACGTCTGAGCTGTGGGGTTTCCAAGAGGCTCCTTTGACTTGGAATAATAGCACTCCGCGGCCCTCCTGAACAGCGCGGCCTGGCTGGGCTCCATCTATACCACAAGGCTTTTTATATTTTTTTGGAAATGTTCAGCGTTTCCACAGGATAAGTACACTGCACTGAGAAAAAAGGACCAGCCAGATTCCTAATGCTTTCGCTGTTTGTTGCGTCCCCCTCTCTTGATATGTTTATTTCCCGGTGAGATTTTGAAAAAAAAACAACCTTCTCTTGCACTTAATTATTTTGTATGGTTTGCTTGATTTTAAATTCTATACGTGATTCACGTCATACTTATTATATTATTGCTATTTATTATATTTGTTCGCCATTGTATTTATTTTTTCTTCGATTTCTATTTATTTATGTAATTGTAAAATGGTTGATATTGACAAATCGGTTGACTTTCTGCACATTGTAAAATTACATCGAAGCACATTCCAATTTTCAATCACGGTTTACTTTCGCCATCTAGTGTTGAGGATCTTATTTTCAGACATCCCCCCCCCCCCCCCCCCCCCGCCCCACACCCTCCACCTAAAAAGTACAAAGCTACCAAAATCACGTTTAACACTTGCTTTTGCTTTTTTTTTTTTTATTCTTTGCTGAAAACTGAATGTATGGTAAAGCAAAGTGAACTCTGAGATCAAGAAAATGCAATTGCACTTGTACTGTATGTATTGTGTACCCCATGTTCCAGCAATGTGGAAGGCCAACGCCTCACAGGAAGAGAGGGCACCAAGTAAATAAATCATTGTTCGATGTCCTTCAGACGACCTGAACAGCACAGTCAACTTTGCAGTTTATGCCACAAAAAGAGTGCAGGCGGACGGCACTTGGAAAACCCACTTTGTAAAGATGTCTTTCCGTTTCTTGAAATATATAAATATTAAACTGCCTTCTGTGCACACACACCGAAGTAGTGTGCATACAGTATGTGCCTAAATGTATATGAATCAATAAAGGTATACAGTAATATGTTTTGTGGTAGGACAGTCACAGTATTACGTGGATGGTGTCTAATTTATTATACAGTATGATTACTTTCAAAAGGAGGAACTATTTCTAATGACTGTTTGAATTCCATCGTTTCAGTAGCTGTTTGCAAAACATCCGAATCGAGATAGATATGTTAATTTGAACTTTGGTATGCATGGAGAAAAAAACTGGTGGGAATGATCGAAAAACACCATCTGACAAACAGCTATGACGAAGTATTTCAGTTGTGATGTTTTGTTTGTTAATTTGTTACTATTGATTTTTTTCTAATGCTTATAGGCCTTTCCATTTGAGTATGTCTTACATTAAAACATTCCTGTATTTCCTAGAGCAAGATGTTTAGAGATTCCATCCATAAAGACCTAAGATCAGATCTCAATCTGCAATGTAAAGTCTCATTTATATGACAAACTAAACACATTCAGGCTTATGGAATCATGGCTTTTTAGTTGTTTGCATTACCTGCACTGTTAATTTCGTTTTATAGACAGGTAAATCAATTCCATTGCAGTTACAGCTATAACTGTATTCATGTCTTTCTGAAAGCGGTGAAAGTCCGACCAGTTTTATTTGTTCAAGCAACGCGTCCTATTAATGCAAACAAAATCAGACATCTATTTTGACAAAAATAATGTAACAGCAAAAGAGCCAAATTATAGAAAATGTATGACCCTGTAGGCTATTTAATCCAAATATTCATTGATCTTTAAACGATTTATTATTTAATAGTACGGCTATAATAATTTATTTAGAAGTTATAATATTTAATTCCAATACTACACATTGTTTGCTCAGGAAGTTTTGTGAATAATATTTATTTTTCCCTGGTAGTATTTGATGTTTTGTAATGTGAAATTGTTTTTTTTTTGTGGAATGAAATTAGTAAGATATCAAAGTGTACCGTATTTGCTTTCCTTTTACAATAAATTGTAATGATTTTTCAGTTGAAGTAGTTTGTAAATTGAAACTTCCTATTACTTTTACTATTTCATATTAAGCAGATATGCGGTGTGTTGTACAGTTTGTGTATGGTAGAAATAAACTTTTCAAACGTTTGTATGCCGTTTTATTTACTCTATTAAGATCCCATTTGACGTTTTTTAACCAAACCTCCACATCGACACTTTTTTTAGGCGTTACCGCCACCTAGCGGTTAGAATTCAGACTGCACAACGTTCACAATGAACTAAACAGGGGGAAATGATCAAGGAAAAAAAAGTGCTTGTTGCTTCTTCATTCACAACATAAGGGATTTCTAAATATATTTTTAAATTACCCCAACACAAAACATCGTCGCTCACCTATCTTGTTGGCTCAATCAAGTACTTGTTTGAATAAAATAAGACTTGATAAAATAAAAGTGGAAACTCAAATGAGCACCAATAAACCTTCATGAAGCCTTACCTTGACACAGATTAGTAGTGTTCTGGATGCGGCTCTTAAATACTCACCTCCTTTAGTAAGGCTGTTTGCTAAGGTGTGATTCGATCAACGCGAGCCCAGGCGAATAGCTGGAGTGGGCCCTGCCTCTCGCTTCATAGTGGTTGGTATTTTGATCCCAAGGACACAAGCTTCCATGCATGGCAGTTTCTTCCTCACCATATTATTCCAATGCCTTACTTGAGGCAACTTGGATGTGTGTGTGTGTGTGTGTGTGTGTGTGTGTGTGTGTGTGTGTGTGTGTGTGTGTGTGTGTGTGTGTGTGTGTGTGTGTGTGTGTGTGTTACTATGAAGTATTATCAAATATTGTAATATATTAACTTTCAAGTAAGTGTTCAACAATAAGGGTAGGGACAGACCGACGGACGGACAGTGTCGGCAACAGCACGCCCCTAACTAAAACTGCAGACCACGTGATCTGTGTTTACATCCTCTCAGCTGTTAAGTTCTCCTGCGTGGAAAAAAAATAAGAAAGAACAACTAGGTCGTCGGTGTCCTAGACGTCCACCTAACGAGCGATGTAAGTTAAATAACTAATCCGCTATCTATAGCCAGGCCTAGATCACTTACACCAGCTCGCTGCTGAACGCATCCGACACGCAAACCAAACATTTCCTTCCAAGTGCGTCCGTCAGTCAAGGGGAGTTGAACCAACGCGGAACGGTGAGTGTTTCCACTTTTAGTTGTTAGTTTATTTTTTGTGATCGCACGTCTTTGCGTTGAGGATTTATCCACCGTGATCGTGCAAAGTCGGAGCAGAAACCACTGGAGGAGAGCGGCTCTCTTCGCTGTGATCGCCGTCCGGGGGAGCAGCAGAGCTGATTATCTAACCCGCTTTGTCTGTGCGGTGGACGGTGGCGCACTCAGGCCCAACGCGGCTAGGCGCCTAGCCGCTCACTCAGACCGCTCATTAGACTGAACCCATCCGCGTTCTTGCTTCTAAACTGTCAGAAGGTCCCGGGACGAGCCCTGCCCTAGTCCATGGTTCTTATGGCACATGCATGGCCCACCAGCAAAATGTTTAGTGCGTAAACCTGACGACCGAGCAAACTGGGGAGCGATTGTTTACAAGCAGCGAAGCGTCGGTGGTGGTGAAGGAGAACCACGGTGTGTGTGAGTGTGGGGGGGAGACTGAGACCCCGGACCACATTAACACACTGACGTCTCGTCACACGTTTGAAGATGGACGAGCCTCGATTAAAGATTGAGGTCAATCGCACTGCCTTTTTGGTGGAAGAGCGGAAATAAGTGTTAACGGTGCGCCAGTGTTGTGTTTTACGCGCAGTGTGGTGGCTCGATCGACATGATCACCGTGGATCCGTCTTGCACGGACGTTTAAACGACACATTATTCACAGAGAAGGGAAATATATCAGACAATGTTTCATGAAAACAATGTTTTTGTTTTGTTCCGAGCGTCACACGCAACGTGAAGCAGCTCTTTTCGCACGGTGATTGGTCGAAAGGACAGACTCTGTGTGGCAACTGTGGCACATGATCAGCTGATGACATGATTGGCTAAGGAATATGTCGGTCATCAAAGGGGGGCGGGCCTTGCTGTGAAAGACAACAAGGGTCATGCACGCTGCACAGAGCAACGCGATCACTGCTTACACCAACTTTGGATCTTAGATCTTACCACGAATCAATTAGTGAGAAATACAACAATGCACCCTAAACGATTGCCAGCTTCGTATCCATTCGTGTCCATGCGTAACACATGTAGGTAGGCCCATTGTCCCCATGTCCGCATATCGTGTTGTTATGGAATTCCAGCCTTCGATTGGCAACATGATCTAGGACTCGTCACCTAACAGGTGCACCGGGTTGAAACCTGGGCTCCGTTCCAAAATCGGTTGCACATGTCATACATGTGCAACACTTGCTCCTTCCGAAGTAGTATCCATCCATAGACCGTCTGATACCATGGGTGAATTATCAGGATCAGGATCAGAATTACTTTTATTACATCTTAACGTACAAGTACACAAGAGTACAATTATTAGTTCAAGTTCAAGTGTTTTTATTTGTCACATACAATAAATTGAAGTGAAATGTTAAAGGGTCAATGCTCCACACTGTGCAAAAATAAATAAAAATATAAAATAAAATAAATTAGTTAATTTACATAGATAAAATAAAAAATGTAAATAAAATCAAATTTAAAAATAAGGTGTTGAATTAAAAATTTGAATTCAAGTGTCTCACTGCCTGTGGATAAAAACTTCTCTTAAGTCTCTCAGTCCTTGAGTTAAGGCTTCGTAGGCGTCTACCCGACGGCAGCAGGGTGAAGAGGCTGGCATTGGGGTGTGTGTCATCCCTCCTGATGTTTTTTGCCCTCGACTCCACCCTCTTGTGGTAGATGTCCTTCACATTGGGTAGGGACGCTCTGATAGTCCGCTCAGCTGAGCGCACCACCCTCTGTAGGTTGGCCTGGTCTTGAGCGGTACAGCTTCCGTACCAGACGGAGATGCATCCTGTGAGGACGCTCTCCGCGGCTGAGGAGTAGAAGGTCTTCAGGATGGAAGGGGAGACCTTGAATTTCCTCAGCCTCCGGAGGAAGTACAGTCGCTGCCTAGATGACTTTGTCACATGTTGTGTGTGGAGGGTCCAGGTTAGGTCTTCAGTGATGTGCACACCCAGGTACTTAAAACTAGGAACCCTCTCCACCGGCCTCCCGTTGATGATGAGGGGGGTGAACCCGCTGTCCTGCTTCCGCCGGAAGTCCACCACCATTTCCTTTGTCTTTATTATATTTAGGGCCAAATTGTTGGACTGACACCACAGTGCCAGGTCTGCCACTTGGTTCTGGTAGGGCTGCTCGTTGTTATCAGAGATAAGACCCAGCACCACAGTGTCGTCTGCAAATTTAATGATGGAGGTTGAACTTCCGGAGGCTGTGCAGTCATAAGTGTAGATGTTGTACAGCAGCGGGCTCAGGACACAGCCCTGGGGGGAACCGATGTTGAGGGTCAGCGGCCCAGAGGTTACACCACCCTCCACTTTCACCACCTGGGGGCGGTCAGTAAGGACGCTGAGCACCCAGTTGCACGTTTGGGTGTTGATCCCCAGCGACCTCATCTTGTCGATCAGGCGGAGGGGGACTATGGTATTGAAAGCTGAACTGTAATCAATGAACAGCATCCTCACAGGCTTGGTTCCTCAACAGCCACATAGCAGCAATAATACAAGACAAAGATAAGTACAAAGAAAAATATGTAAAAAAGAAGTAGCAGCATAGATCACAATAATACAAATAAAATAAAGTAGGTATTAAGCGAAATCTTATTATTAAGGAGTGAGGGACACTTCTTATTCCCACCTTAAGTAAGCATTCTTGTCATTCATTGAAAAAAGGAAACAACAACAACTCATTATTCATTTACGTTATTCTATGTTAGCTAACCGTATGAGAACAATATAATGTTATCCCACATTTTTGGGCAAATACTTTCTCCTTTATTTAGAATGGCACGAGGCCAGGGCACGCGCAGCCTTAACTTCTTATCGTCGCTGCCTCCATTATCTCCCTGTCTGTCTCCTCAATGCTACCCTTCATTCTTCCCTCATTCCACTACTGCGTTTTCCTGCTGCTGTCTGGTTCTTTACCTCTTCTCTACCTTGGGCTGTCTCCCTGAATCTCTTTCTGTATCCATGCTGCCATTCAACTCTGCAGTGGATTAATCAGAGCGAGTAGGTGGTTGATTAAGAGGTCTGAGATAAGCTAAGTGTGAAGTCGGTCTTGGTGAGTGTTTTAAACTTTGCACATGGTGTGCCAAACCATCCTCAAACCAAAACACTTGGAAACAGGGGTGACGTTGTTGCTGTTATGCACTGCAGAAACGATAGCTCCACTGGCCGGAACAGAGCTAGTTATTCATTGGAAACTTGGAAAAAGTAGAGCTCCTCTCCAAGAGAAAACCCCAGGCCTATATTTCTGGCAGGAATATATTTATTTACTTTTACCAGATCATTTTACCAGATCAAATTTACAAACAATAACTATAGTAGTTTTAGTTGTTTCATCATTGCTGGCCTAAACTTTTGCTTCTATGCAATATCCTTGTCTAGCTTCAAGCATCTGGACCTTTACCTTTTATATAATTACAACTAGTAGTGATCCTGCAAAACAAAACACTAGGGGGCCGCTTGACGCTTGTAGTCTTTCGCTCGGTTCTCCGTCTCAACGGTAGGGCTAGAACCAAGTGAAAGGACTACAACCAGCCCCCCTTTCAGTTCCCAGTTCCGGTCCGGTTTACGTTTCAATGGATTTACAAAATGCCCAATAAAACACGATCGAAACTGTATTTCGCTACCATACGTATTCACCTCAGGTTCAGCCGAGTCCAACCCCTGTCAACTGCCGGCCCTGCCCTCCAGGTTACATCAGACCTGTTATGTCATGCATGGTTTCACAGCTAGAACTCAGTGAAAATCCCCTTAAATGCTTCCTCATCAGTCGCTGCAGTAAAGGGCTGCACAGACAAACTGTTCCCCTCACTCTCCTCACCTCATCAGGCTGAAGTCAGCCCCCGCTAACCGATGCTGGCAGGCGGACGGGCCTTCCAAGGGCAGCGATGGTGCACGGTCTGTTCACCTCAACGTCTGTGCGGCCCTCACGGACACCAGTGTACAGATGTCACTGTACAGTATGGCCACACTGGTTCGGACCGCAGAGTAGAGCAGAGGGACCCCAGCCTTACATGAAAAGAACCATGCGAAAAACCTTCAAACATCCGTTTTCCTATCAACTATACATCGAAGAGGATTAGAGTTTGTTGTGTTTTTGGGTTAAGGCGGAATACAGCTATAAATATATACAGCTAGAAACTGTTTTTTACATTATTGGCAGAGATGCTACTTGTAATGGCGATTCTCATTTTGTTTTGCAGTCTATTGTCTATTTTCGGAGTTGAGGCAGAAGGCTTTAGTCACCAAGTGCTGAATTAAGTTTAGAATGATTTATTTGGGTGGCAGTTCCCATGGTTGACTGTAGCTGCTTGCAGACGGATCCACCCATAGAAACAGAGGAAAGGTGAATTATGTAGACTCCAACCGATTGGGGGACACAGTCAACACGTTTCTATTCAATATGCTTAGTGAACAAGGCTGTTGTTTACACTGGTTATCACCAGGCTGAAAGCTGAACTCCATTAGCTAGCATTTAGGGGAGCGTATCTATGTTCCCCGGGTCCTATGTTCCCTGGGTCCTAAATTCCCCGGGGCCTATGTTCCCCGGCTCCTATGTTCCCCGGGTCCTATGTTCCCCGCTTTCTATGTGACCAGGGAACATAGGATCCGGCGAGCAAATCATTTTTTCGTAGGATGGTAGGGGCAAGTAGCGCCTTTTTCTCCTCTGATTCGCCTGTAATTGGTTAGAATGGCTCTCCTCCGATTGGTTATGGTTAGGGTTAGGGTAAGGTTTAGGGTTAACCCTCAACCCTAACCCTAACCCTACACCTGACCCTAACCCTTCGCACCCGGGGAACATAGGACCTGGGGCACGTAGGGATGACCCCGCATTCAGCTAGCATTCAGCTCACATGATGGAGCTGATGGAGCAAAGTAGGGCAGAGGTGGTCAGAGTCTGTCATAGCTGGTTATATTACTAGAGAGAGCATGTGTTGTTGTTGGCATGGGTTGTGTTTCTGGGAACTGGCGGTAAGGCTGCCTGATTAGGGTGTTTTCACAAACAAGTTGGCTCCAACCTGAGCAATTAGTGTGCTCAGTTTGAGCAGACTGCCGGTGAGCCATTCCCCGTCAGACTTGTTTTCAGAAGGATGGAGTCTGGAGAGAGGTTGTGACTAGACTCCATTTTCTGTATGATTGGATGCATATTGCAGGCGGCAGATATGTTCATCGCTCTATTTTACTTTGTGGATGTGCGTCTTTCGCCTGCGAAGATGTCAGCCAACAGTCTTGTACTCTGTTATGCAGAGAAGATTATTTCGTCTCACCTAACTTTAAACAAAGTAATAATTCAAATTCTGCGTTTCATGGTGCAGAGACGGGTGAAAATAGTTGATTTGATTGCGCTGTATAGAAGTTGGAGCTACCTCACGGCTTTTGGCCTTCCCTAATGGACTTATCCCCAAACGTTGTTCTGCATTTGTCTGGATATCCATTGCAAATGTGATTACACTTGAAGTATACCGAAGGGCCCATAACTGGGACATACTCATTTATTTACTTGTAATACACACTACCTGCCAGATGGGGGCGCTTTTGAGCCAAACAAACCTCCACTCAGAAACCCTCACAGCAACTAATCCTGATCATCGTGAGGAGCAGGGCTGGGGGTGGGGGCTGGGTAGATTGGGGTTAGGATGAAACAAACGGCCACATTACCTGTAAATATGAAGGTGAATCAATGATGATGGCTGTTGATGATGGCTCATGAGCATGCCAGTGATAAGCACCCAGTGAAAAACGGCTGCGACGCTGACTCTAACTCCAGCTCCAGCTCCAGTCGCGTCAGCTCGCCTGAGGAGATGCTGGGAGAGGGTGCATTCAAGGCTCCAGCTGCTGCTGCTTCCCACGATAAGCCCGTTGCACTTTGAACAAAAGGATCATGTTTGTTTAATGAATACACACACTGCAACCGACTAGGAGCAACAATTTCTTATTCTTCTAAACGATCCTTAATTATTAAGCAGGCTAATGTATTTTTAATTCCGCTCCCCGTGTTCCTGCTGTGTTCCTCAGAGCCGGCGGCATCCTATTCAACAGTGATTTATGTCGAGGTTCATCCAGTACACCTATAGGCCAGCTGGTCTGGTGAAGGCCTATGTGCTTACAGTGTACATGCATATATCCCAATCAAACAGTATGCATACAACCCATTGCTCACATACTTGGAGCAACACAAATATATATATATATTCTTGCTGTCTGAAAAATGACTTGTTCTCTCTAGTAGCTGTTTCTGTCCTCGGGGCAAAATCCAATTCAAAAACACAGTTCCATTTATTTTCCCAGCCAGCTGTTTTGTTCTCCCCCTCCTCTCGCTTTCGGATTCGTAGACAAAAAAGTCTGCCTGCATGCTGACTCTAATCCCCCGGCCGGCGTTTAGAGCGGGAAGACCCCGCTGTGGGCGCAGGGCCTTGACTTGACCCTTCTCCATCCTGTTCTCCCCTCTCCTCCCTCTCCCCCCTCTCTCCTCCTTCTCTCCCCTCCCTCTCTCCTCTTTCTCCTCTTTCTCCTCTTTCTCTCCCCTCTCTCCCTCTCTCCTCCTTCTCTTCCCTCTCTCCTTTTTCTCTTCCTTTCTCTTCCCTTTCTCCCCTCTCTCCCTCTGTACTCCCTCTTATCCCCTCTCTCCTCTCCCTCTCCTCCCTCACTCCCTTCTCTCCCTTCTTCCCCCTATCTCTCCTCTCTCCCCTCTCCTCCCTCTCTCAATTCTCCTCCCCTCGTCCCTCTCCTCCCTTTCTCCCCTCTCTTCCCCCTCTTTCCTGTCTCCCCTCTCCTCCCTCTCCTCTCCTCTCTCCCCTCCCAGATGTCCAGGCCGCGGCTGTGGGCTGAGCTTCCTCCGCCGCAGTAGCACCTCCGCTCTCCCTCCTGGATCCATGACCTTGTGAGACACCCCCCCCCCCCCCCCCCCCCTCACCCACCCACCACCACCACCACCACATCTACTCCACCATCCACCCGGCTCCACCATGGGCGGGGCCGTGAGCGCCGGCGAGGACAACGACGACCTCATCGACAACCTGAAGGAGGCGCAGTACATCCGCACGGAGCGCGTGGAGCGGGCCTTCCGCGCCATCGACCGCGGCGACTACTACCTGGACGACTACCGCGACAACGCCTACAAGGACCTGGCCTGGAAGCACGGCAACATCCACCTGTCGGCGCCCTGCATCTACTCGGAGGTGATGGAGGCGCTGGGCCTGCAGCCCGGCCTCTCCTTCCTCAACCTGGGCAGCGGGACGGGTTATCTCAGCACCATGGTGGGCCTCATCGTAGGTGGGTTCCTGGGGGGGGGCTGCTGGGGGTGGTGGTGGTGGAGGTCCCTGGCTGTGGTGGTGGGTGTTGTGGTGGTTGTTGTGGTGGTGAAGGTCCCTGTTTGTGGTGGTGGGTGTTGTGGTGGTTGTTGTGGTGGTGAAGGTCCCTGTTTGTGGTGGTGGGTGTTGTGGTGGAGGTCCCTGTTTGTGGTGGTGAAGGGAAGGTCCCTGTTTGTGGTGGTGTTGTGGTGGTGGTGAAGGTCCCTGTTTGTGGTGGTGTTGTGGTGGTGGTTGTGTTGGTGGTGAAGGTCCCTGTTTGTGGTGGTGTTGTGGTGGTGGTTGTGGTGGTGGTGAAGGTCCATGTTTGTGGTGGTGTTGTGGTGGTGGTTGTGGTGGTGGTGAAGGTCCCTGTTTGTGGTGGTGTTGTGGTGGTGGTGGTGGTGGTTACATTCGAGGCATTACGCTTTTATCCAACATGAGTTACAATGCGTACATTTGAGGGAAGAAAGAGAAACAGCTGTCGTGTTCCTGCTTGGCACTTGTTAGTGCCAAGCACTAACAAGCACTAGGTTAACCCATTCCCCGTAAACAACAAGGATAGCTAGGACAAGATGCTACACAATGCACAAAGTTTTATTTTCAATTGCAAGGATGTACAACGCACAATAAGTGCGTACAATAAGTGCCATGACGTACAACATACTAAAGGGGCTACAGTAAGTGCCAGGACGGACAAATACACAATAAGTCCGTAAGAGGGGTGGGGGGGGGGGGATGTTTTTGGTGGCGTGGTTCCCCCCGGTGGTGTTTGACTGGTGTTTGGTGAGATGTTACCAAGGCAGCGTGGGTGTTTTGTGAAAGAGAGACGCTTGCCTCCCAGCTGGAGTGCCGGTGCCTCTGATAGTATTCAGTATTGATTGGAAAGACAACAACAACTCTGCTACGAGTCGGAGAGCTCTGGAGATGGACCAGGCTTCTGCCTTTTTTTTCAATCCATTTTAGTTTCTGTGTTTTAATTACTTTTGGTACTAGACCTTCGTCAGACTTTTGTCTTAAATATGATAATATGGTTCTGTAGTCCAGTCAAGGTGCGTACATTAAGTGCAAAGACGTACGACATACAATAAGTGTGTCAAGAGGGTTGTATACCTCTATACCAAAGTCCTCAGTTGGCTTCTTTAACATTCAAGGTTTCATTATTGTATGCAGAAATTAGCTCCATGACGGGATAACCGATAACCTCTGATACAACCTCTTCAATGGAAATAATTTTCAGTGTAACACAGGCCTTTGCAAGCAAACGCTGCATCGAATTGGCCTGAATGGTCGCCCATAAACTGCGAGGTTAGGATCCAGAGCAAAGTGCACGTTAAGGTGTCGCTCTGATTCTAAAGCCTCTGGAAATGTTTTGCATTTCTGAAGGGCCTTTCGGCGTGAACCACGGGGTCGAGCTCCACAAGGATGTGGTGGAGTACGCCCGCGAGAAGCTGGATGACTTTGTAAAGAACAGCGAAAGCTTCGACAAGTGAGTAGGCTGTCGGTTTCTTGTTTACTTTTTAAACGTTGCAGCTTCTCCTCCCATTAAGACCTGCAAATTAAATGATCCAAATGTGTTACATTCATTTTTTTAATTTTATTACATTCTTTTTTAACTCTCTCACACTTAAACCAATTAGCCGTGTGAAAAAGGATTTCCGGGAAAGTATTTAGCCGGGGTTGCACAGCGCGAATGCACTTTTATTATTTTTATATCGCTTTTTATTATTTTGATTAAATTATTCATTCTGCCGTTCTGTTCCCCGGTTCCAGGTTTGAGTTCTGCGAGCCCGTGTTCGTGGTGGGGAACTGCCTGGAGATCTCCACCGACAGCCACCAGTACGACCGCATCTACTGCGGGGCGGGCGTGCAGAAGGACCACGAGAACTACATGAAAGTGCTGCTTAAGATCGGAGGCGTCCTGGTCATGCCCATAGAGGACCAGGTGAGTGGGGACGGGGGGGCCCCTCGAATAACACGCCGGTAAAGCCGGCAGTCATCGATACACACGACGCCCGCCCTGCACAGAGGGCCGCTGTGGAAGGGGCTCCGGGGCCAGCGAGACTGGTTATGAAATACCCTCATGCATTATTGAAGCGCCGCAGATCGTGAAACTCTGCAGCCCGGCGAAATGGAAACAGGAGAGTGTGTTCAAAATATATTTCGGATTTCTTCCTCTCCTTTTTCTGTGAACGAAAAATGTTAAATGCTGGAATGTTTCGATGCCCTGGGGTTCGGGTGAAAGGTTACGTAGCGCGCGGAGAGGAGTCGGTTGGTACACACTGTGCTCCGCTGTGCTGCTCGACTCCTAGACTTTATTTAAACCCGCTTCCCGGGGACTCCTGGGCCCGACCGGGGCCGTGAAGCCTGAGACGTCGGGGTATTCGGGCGGCTTGATCTCTAGTCGTGTATCTTTCCTACGACGGATCAAAGGGGGGCCTCCGTGGGCCCTGATTTGGACGTGTCCTAAGCCTTTTGAACGGGTGATGAAAAACCAACCCTGCAGCCATTAGAAGGAGGGAGTGCAGATTGGACCGACGTTTTATCTTTAGTATACGTTTGTTTTTTTACTGTAGCGTTGTGTTTTGTCTTCCTTCAGAAGAGGAAGACAAATCACTTGCATGGGTGTAACCCGTCTGGCAATAAATCATATTGTGACATAAAATAGTAGTAATAGTAGTTGTGACATAAAACAATGATAAAATGAGTTGAATTTAGGTCAAAGCTTCCATTTCATCTCCAAGCCGTCTACCAAGACGGACACGCACACACGCACACGCACGCCCACACACACACACACACACACACACACACACACACACACACACACACACACACACACACACACACACACACACACACACACACACACACACACACACACACACACACACACACACACACACACACGCGCGCGCGTATGTATCTGTATTTTGTGTGTTGTTTTGTGATTCATGGTGAGCCTGTTGTCTTGTCTCTAGCTGACCCAGATTACCAGGACCGGCCAGTGCACATGGGAGAGTAAAAACATCTTAGCCGTGTCCTTCGCTCCCCTTGTTCAGCAGAGCAGAGCGGATGGAGACAAACCTGATTCTGTCCAACTGCGTGAGTTTAACATTACTCTCTCCCCTCTCTCCATCCTCCTCGGCTCTCTCTCTCCTCGCCGGAACCTATCTCGCCCCCCAAGTGTTATTTGTCGTTATTTTATGTTCTAAAAAACGCTGCATTCAAATCGAGATGAATTCAAACCCCATCGACAAAGATGTGGTTCGACTGACACCCCAAAGACCATCACTTGATACACTCGAACCCCACAGATGAGGTCATAACGTCGTTCTTAGTTTGAGTTCTATCTGTCCTCCAACGTTGTCCCTCTCAGAGGATCATCCTTTCAGAGAGACACTGACGCTTCCTGACGTTCTCTCCCATCTCCTCACTCTATCCCCCCTCTCCTCTCTCTCCCCTGTCTCCTCTCTCTCCCCTGTCTCCTCTCTCCTCCCTCCTTCCTCTCTCCTCCCCTCTCCTTCCTCTCTCCCCGCTCCTCCCTCCCCCTTCCTTCCTCTCTCCCCCTTCCTTCCTCTCTCCCCCTTCCTTCCTCTCTCCTCCCTCCCCTCTCCTTCCTCCCTCCCCTCTCCTCTCCTCCCTCTCCTCTCTTCCCTCTCCTCCCTCTCCTCCCTCTCTCCTCTCTCCCCTCTCCCCCCACCACGTCCATCCTTCTTCTTCACGTCTTTCTACCCATGTGCTGATGTCCTACAGCCCCGCTCAGTGTGCGGAGCCTCCAGGACCTGTCCCGCGTCTACATCCGCCGCACACTGAGGGCCCTGGGGGCCGACGGCGAGGGCCGGGAGGCGGGGCAGACGCGGCGGGCGCCGCCGCAGAAGCGCAAGCGACGGCGGCGGCGGTGCAGACGGCGCCGCCTCAACGCCTACGTCTTCGGAGGCAACCAGCTGATCCCCCAGACGATGGAGAGCGAGGAGGACGAGGAGGAGGAGGAGGAAGGGGGCGTGATGGTGGTGGGGGGCCGGCAGGCGGAGGAGGAGGTGGTGGAGCAGCACAGGAAGCTGGGCGGCTGCGGGGGGGAGGAGGAGGTGGAGGAGGAGGCGACGAAGCTCGAGGAAGAGGAGGAGGAGGAGGAGGTGGGAGGGGAGAGGGTGAGAGATATTGGCGAGGTGGAGATCCTGAAGCGGGCGAACGTGTTAAGA
Source organism: Gadus morhua (assembly GCF_902167405.1). Taxonomy (NCBI): domain Eukaryota; kingdom Metazoa; phylum Chordata; class Actinopteri; order Gadiformes; family Gadidae; genus Gadus; species Gadus morhua. The sequence goes on along the minus strand of NC_044055.1, from coordinate 5,539,570 downwards.
GACCAAATCACGGCGCTGCCGCTGCCGGAGTCGCTGAAGGCCTATCTGCTGTATTACCGGGAGAAGTAGCCCCCTCACTTAACGTCGAGCTCCTGCTGAATGACTCTCCTCCTCTCCTCTCTCTCCCCTCCTCTCAACTTCTTCTGGTGTTCAGTACAAATGTAGCATTATTTCCATTCCAGTCCTGGTGGGACAAACCCACGACGGAGAGACAATTTGCAGTACTTGCGTCTTTTGGATACTAATGCGATGGCGGTCATCGTGTCAGGTTCCTGACATTTTTGTTTTTTACTTTCTAATTACAAACATGGAAACGACGAAGAAGAGAAGAGGCCTCTTGCCTGATGGGAACAGGGTGTCTGCTTCATATTTGGTGTGAATGGTGATGGAATGACTCTGCAGAAATGTTTCAAGGTGAACACATGATTCTTATATTTGTTAAGAATACCATCATGGGAATAATCAAAAGAGACTGAATGCATATTTTCTAGACGCGTCAAGTTATATCTGGCCATGGACAGACGCTCAATTCTACAGGAAGACTTAAATCGAACCCTTGTTTTGCATTTCCTGAGAGAGGCTTAAAGTACTGTGTTATGGTATAATCAGCAATTCATTTCAAGGTCCATATACACAAAGCTTGAGAATGAGGTCACGTCAGCTTATATTTTCATTTCTATTCTCACTTTCTATTGTTTAGCCTGCCTGTAAGAGACTGGCGTTTAAGTACTGGTGATTATGAATCTGAGGCTTCCGGCGTCGTCTGAGCGTTGAATGCCTGACGCGAAGGCACAGATGACCTTTCGTGGTTAGATTTTTTGTTTATCTTTTATTTTTTTGCTGAGCCAAATAATAATAAAAATCATAATCAGAGCAATGATGAAATCGTGGGTTAAGGTTCTACTTTTGATTCTCAGCTAGCTTTAATACAAAATAAATAAAGCGATTTCAGGGCATGACTCCCGATTGCAAAACTGAGTGATTCAAAATATTCTCCCCGACACCCTTTTCTATTCAAATGATGCAAAATCCTCCTAATGGCCGATTTTGAAGCCTTTTCTAGTCTTGGCGGCAGATGTGTCCAAACCATGCACCTTATTCTTCATTCTGACATTTTAAAAGAAAACGAGGCGCCACTTTTTTCCACGGAGGAGGCCTCATTTGTATTGCGGAACGAGAACGAGGACGTGTATGGATGTGAATCTGTCCAGAACTCTCCAGGCGCTGATGAGAGCTCCTTAGTGCCAGCGTCACCAATCACCGCCGGACGACAGGCCGCTACGCTCCGTGGCGCACAGTCCATTTATCCAATCGATCCCAAAGTCAACATTCCACACCATCAACGATGGCACATGACATGACACACAACTGACGGATGTCATATTTCATTTGTGTATATGCTTTTATTTTTGTATAACTCCTCTTCCTTTTGACTTGCTTCATTGAGTAGTGGTGGTGGTGGTAGTGGTAGTAGTGGTGGTAACAAATGCTGAGTTGAATGTTATGTTATGAATTATAACCGGTATAAAAGTGGGGTAGGTGTATGGACGTCACGTGCTTTATGCATCACGTATAAGTTGCGTTTAGTTCGTTCTAGCGCCCCCTTTGGCTGTACTGTATATTGACACTGGGAAATCATGTCTGTGTACTGTAGATGGACTCTTCCGCTGTTTTTGTTCAAGAGATTCACACATTAGTCCTAATTTGCTCTGATGAATTGATGTGTGCATTTGTTTGGGTTTGTACTGAATGGGTTTAAGTCATGGTGTGTGTGTGTGTGTGTGTGTGTGTGTGTGTGTGTGTGTGTGTGTGTGTGTGTGTGTGTGTGTGGTGTACATGTATATGTAACATGTAGACTACATGTATGCCAACATGTATATGTAAACATGTACACGTGTTTGTGAATTCTGTTTTGTTTTAGGGGTTGGTCTTTTTCTTCCAGATTTTTAACTCTGGAAAGCTTTTCACATTAGCAATAACAATTTCCTTAACACAATTAACAATCACCACTAACCACTGAATAGATTTTTATAACGTTAATTGATGATGCAGTGATACAAGTACAATTTTATATATATTAGAGCAATTACAAAGTCCTATATCTCCAGTTGCGGTTGTCTTTTGTAGTTGAGATTAGAGAGGTTTTGGTTAAGACTCATGCTTTCCCCTTTGCAACGAATGAAGTCTAGTTCCTTGTACCAAGCCAAAAGAGTTCTGTCATTGATCAGGGCTATGCTGATTCCCTTAGAGTGCAGTTCATTTAGAAATGGTGTTGTTCCTCTGTATGTTTTTGGCACAAAATAAAGGTCACAATCACATCGTAGACTCTCTGTGTTATTGACTTTTTCATTTAATGTGTTCCTGGGTTTTGTGTGTTGCGGGAAACTATTGCCTTCATGCCGACGTGTTCATGGAATCAAGAGTTTATGAGCGCACGACTGATTTATATTCTCAGAAGGACAGGGGTGATTGCAGGGTTGTTTGTATTTGGATACTGCTGAGAGAGAATATTACTTACTGAGCAAGTAATTAACTACTAATTAAGACGATTTATTGCAGTAATAAGCATCCAATAACAAAAGTTATTTTTAGTAATCATTTAGGTATGTATGTATGGTATTCATTTATGCATTTGTATAAAATAGGCTTAGGGTTACCCTAGCCCTAACATTAATTAATACGTTTTTTAACATGAACACCATTAGTAATATATTACCAGGCCATTTTTCAACTGCTGGTTGTTAGACACCGGGTATCACTGCATTAACTAATGTTAATTCATTGTTCATTGTAACAAATGAATAAAACTTCATTGGTCAGTCGCTACCCGTGTTTAAACACAGGAATACCCCCATAATGTAAAAGTAAAACACTTTGCCTTATGATCCTTCTCCAGGTGATATCTATTTATCCTCACGTTCAGTGCATGACAAGTAGGCCTGGGCTTATGAAACGACTCATTTATTAAGTTATTACACAACAGATTGTTAATAAAACAGGTGTAATCAGCAAAAAAATAAAAGTCCTCTTGATCCTCGTGTTCTAAGGTGGATAAAATCAAGATAGTTTTAAAGCACATAAAGCGTCGCTCAGACTTTGTCTTTGCATAGACTCCGCACACAGGGGCGCCGCTAGGGATTTTGGGCCCCATGAAAAGAATAGTATAATAATTTCTGTATTATAATTTCATCATCATTAGGGGCCTCTCCGGGCCCCCCTCCATCATGGGCCCCTAGAATCCGTCTCCTTTACCCCCCCTTTTCGGCGCCCCTGTCCGCACACACACCACCACCTGCACCACCACCACCTGCACCACCACTCCTCTCTCCATTGACACACATGGGCCCTATCTTGCATCCGGCGCAATATACTTTCTACACTGACGCATGTGTCGTTGATAGTTTGCAACTGGCGCAGAGCGTTCTTTTCCCTCCACCGCCACGCGCCTGTAAATTAGGGAATGATCTTGACACAGACATCGTGTACAAGCCCATCACTTTTAGGATTGATGAGTCTTTGATCGTGAGAAAACATTGTTGTACCGCGAGTGAGTGTTAAAAAGAATGAATGAATGTTGGCGCGCGTGTGTGTATGCGTAAAATAATTAATGAAAGCGGGCGCGCGCGTGTGCGTCCATCTGTTTAAACACACGCAAACTAAACACGCAACTAAACAAGCATGATACAGTCCATGGCAATGTATATTAACGGGGGGACACATGCATATTAGGAACACAAGTCGATGACGATAATTCATACAATACTGGTAAGAAACTAAGTTTGTTAATGTATTGCGTATATATCATTAAATAGAACCACAGTTACCGCATATCATATGTGTGTTAAGTTTTCTTTGCCGAAATTTATTTGAGGACTCAGTGTTTCTGAAGTTGTGGAAGAAAACGCTATTCCATGTGTGAATTAGGCCATATTATTTGGCCATAAACTGAGCCATTTGAAGTTTGAAATTAATGTGGTCATGCATCTGTCTCATCGGAGACTGCAAACGCGCTGTCAAAATATCAACTCGTCAGATTCAAATGCGCTCATGGGTCTTAAAGGGGATGGGAGCTGACACTCTCATTGGTTTGTTGCACGTTACGCCCAAACCACACCTACGGGTAATTAGGCTACTTCAGACCAACCCTTTTTAGATTTGCGCCGGGCGCAAGAGTCATTTATGCGCCGGTAAAATAGCAACATCGCCATAGAACCGCCGAAAAAGCTACTTGCTTGGCGCTTCTCACTTGCGTTTCAGACCGTTAAAATAGGGCCCATGGTGTCAGCTCAACACGCACACATGAAGCACTTTGCTGAATCTATTTAATTTTCCATTTGCTGGAGGTCGTCCAACCGTGATCCCTCTCTCCCCTCTTCTTCTAATGTTTAACTCTAGACCTACTTTAGGAAATGGAAGGTAAGAGGCATGACTAACTACGCTAATTGACACCATGTCGCTTTTGAAACACGGCAGGATTTTTAAGTTTGCTTGTCACAAAAACATAGTTCCGGATGGTGCGGTTGCGTTTTCAGGAAGGTCACGGTGCAACGAACCTTCCGCCGCGGGGTGTCTCTTAACCACCACACCGACATGCCAACAGTTTCTTTACTTTTCGAGTAATAACTTTTTCACTATATACACGCTGAATTGAAAAAGTTAAGATATGTATAAAATACACTGGGGTAATTTGTTCCTTCACCTTGGTCTGTAGGGTGAAGGATAGCAGGTAGGAGGATAAATGCTACCTTATAACTGGTGCACCACAAATTAACTGAATTGCAATCCCTCAAGTTCCCCCGATAAATCGTTATGCTTTCGCGTTAATTTGAATGTTGGTGTTTATTTACATAATCAACAGTGATGAGAATCCCCAGCAGGTGTCTACGTTTTTTTCTAACCAAAAGTATTTTTAGTATTTTTATAAATGGTTACAGACAAGACGTTTTCGTTTAGCCATCTTCTGTGACCGTGTTACTACACTGGCTGCAATTCACTTCAACCCACGTTGCTGTGAATCCATACTGGTGCTTTCTGTGCTGACACTTATCACACTGTATGTTAGTATGGAGATGATTCTGGTCGATGCTTTTACCTGATTGGACAAACTCCTGATTGGATTCCTTTTAATCAAAGCATCACACACACAAATGCACACGCACACACACACAAACAAGCTTGCGCACACACGTGTGCACACACAAGCAAGTGCACCCATGCACAGACACACACACACACACTTACACAAGCATCAGCGCACGCACGCACGCACGCACGCACGCACGCACGCACGCACGCACGCACGCACGCACGCACGCACGCACGCACGCACGCACGCACGCACGCACGCACGCACGCACGCACGCACGCACGCACGCACGCACGCACGCACGCACGCACGCACGCACGCACGCACACACACACACACACACACACACACACACACACACACACACACACACACACACACACACACACACACACACACACACACACACACACACACACACACACACACACACACACACAGTCTGTTAACACACATATTCTTCACAGACTGGCTCATAGAGAGTAATTCTTAAAGATGATGAATGGGATAGAATTTAACTTTGATGTTCATTTGAGTGTGAAATCATAGTTAAAAGTTCTTCATTGTAAGCTTACACGCCCTTGATAAACAACCAATTGGAAACAAGTCTAATTGAAAACCAAGTCAGAACATTGTGGTCATTATTTAGATGAATTGTTGTTTTGAACGAGAAAGAAGCGATTGATTTTGGCATCTAAATACTGAACCTCTAATTTAATTGTTTCTATATAGACTTTCTATAAATTTAAAAGGATGTTGCATAAGAAAATTAGCTTTTTGATTTCGCTGGAAGCAACAAACGCAACACAAAGAGAACACATTATAATACCTGCATTTCACAATGTGATTCCAAGAACAAACATTCAATTAATTTAGTCTGGCAAGTATGTAAAGCTACATATTTCATCTACAAGCATACAAGCAGTGAAACCATAGATAGAGACACATCTCCACCGGGGGAACACAGTGATAAAAAGCAGGATGGAGAAACATAGAAAAATCACACTTCCCAGTGCGAGACACACAGTTATTCAGCGTCCACTTTGATGCGTAGGTCCGCGAGGAAACTCCAGCCGCAGGAAGTGTTCTCTCGAGAGGAAAGAGTGTCATTTTATATCCAGAGAGGATAAAGTCTCTCATTAAAATAACTCCACTATGAGATATATAATTCATCGGTATATTTCCCCCGTCACCATAGAGCGGGCCGTCTCATTCCCCTCATGTCCGTGGGAGGGGGGGGGGGGGAATAAGTGCAGTGTCTTAGAAAGCAGGGGTGGACGGGTAGATAGAGGGGGTAGGAGGCTGCGGTGCCGCCTGTCAAGTGGCGTACTTGAGTTTGGACGACTGCTGCGAGTTACAGGAGATGGTGGCGAGCGAGGAGAGGCCGGAGCCCATCGCCGCCGTGGCGTGGCTCTCCACGAACATGGGGTCCAGGCACGCCACCTTGGCCGCGAAGAAGGCGTGGATGCAGTGGAGCACGGCGAAGAGGTTTGAGAATTCCAGCTCCTGGGACGGACGGAGACGTGAACAGAGGAGTCACAACGAATGGTGGAACGTCACGATCGCCGCTCACCAGCCTCACTTGTTCAGAGTTCACCTATGCCGCGTTCCAATATCCATACTTCCATCAGTGCATTTAAACAATACACTATCCGCACTCACTAAGTGCGCTAATTTTCAGATTTCAAAAATTGTTGTTCCAAATCGAATACTCTGTGGTGCACTGACCGGAAACTACGATCACGACTGCCGCCGCGTCTCCTCCCCCGCAATAAACATTCAGCTTTAAACGGTGAACTCTTTACGCCTAGCAGCTATAAAAAGCTATAAAAACTACAAAATGACTCTATTCATGTAGGCTATGTGGAAAATGCGCCGACGTTGGCTCAGCCTGGCTCCGCCCTCTTCCGCTACGTAGCTAAGATGGCTGCCGTTTTGTACGAAAAGTGTACATCGCCACACACTTCGAGATTTGACCGTTTTGAGTACAACATCCGGGTCCTTTCAGTACACTTATTTTCGCCCGATCTGAATCGGAATGCCCTCAGTACTCAAACTTAGGCTAGTAAGTACGGATAAAATGGATATTGGAACACGGCACTCTACCTAGCCTCCCCCCTTACAAATATTAATTAGCATTGTGTAGCGGCTTATCCTAGCTATCTTTGTTGTATACAGGGAATGGGTTAACCTCGCGATTGCTATTGCTTGGAACTTGGTTCTATGGACATCCTTACTGTACCGACCGATATAATGTTGTTTTTATTTCTTCTGTCACAAGGTAATTATTTTAGGTCGCTTTAGACAAAAGCGTCTTCTAAATCCCCTCGATGTGAATGTAAAATGTAAAGGTTGCTCTGTAGAATCACATTGCTAAAAGCCCTAGATGTAAATGTCAAATATAAATGTCTGTCTGTAGAATTACACGACAAGTTAGTTTCTGGCGTGTTACCTTGGCTTCGATAGCTTTCGAGTCTTGGTTTTGGAACAGGAACTTGATCTTGCTTTTGCCGTCGTCGGACGAGCCTTTGAGCTGGGAGAACTTGTACCTCCAGAGCACTGCCTGGAGGTGTGACAGAAGCAGACGCATTATGAGGATCGCATCTATCCAAATCTATTGAATCATCCTTATTCATCTGCTGCCATTAGCAAATGAATAGAACAATGCAAAAGGCCAAGTCATTCGTAGTCTGTCCTTTACTGTTAGTGCATATACCAACAGCCGGATCCCTGAATTGCATATCTTTGGAAAGTGGATGAGTAATATTTTATCATATCTAGGAGGTAGAACGGGTTGACTCGCTAGAAGTTCGGTGCCCGGCTCCTCCCAGTTGAGGGTCGAGGTGTCCCTGAGCAAGACGCCTCACCCTAACTGCTCGATGAGCTGGCTGGGCCTTGCATGGTAGTCTCCGCAGTCAGTGTGTGAATGTGAATGTGCAATAAAAACCATCTGCTAAATGCCCTAAATGTGATCAATATAATGCGCTACAATTAACCCAGCGTCCAGCTCTAGCTAAACTAGCAGCTCCACAGACGTGGTGAGGCTGTCCTTCTCTGTCGGCCGTGTAACCACCAGAGAGTAAACAGCTTCCTGTACGGCTGAGGGAAACGTTAGCTGCAGGAGAGACAGCAAACATTGAAATCTGGGAAAGGGGAAGAGGTTAAGGTCTTGTTGATGCTTTTTGCTTTTCTGAATCATAACTGAAATGTAACAACAGTTCTCAGTCAGAAGCAGGCCATTATCGGGCTTTAAACGTTTGAGCAAACACACACACACACACACACACACACCACGGATGCGACGGTGCCATAGCAGTTATCCTAATGAATTGTGGGTGTATTTCTTGGACCGGGTTTGTGTCTGTAAACAAAAGGCTTGCAGCGTTTTTAACAGTCATTATTTATCCCATATGGATGTGCAATCCAAAAGTACAATTTGTTGACGCTCTCTCTCCATCTCTCTCTCCTCATGAGTACACGGTACTGAGTACTGCTGGATAGTGTTCTCACCAGGACTAGGCTAAGCTCTTGGGAGAGGCCAGAATGAGGTTCAGGCACAAATGACTTGGTTGAAGTCATTTGTGATGGTTGAAGCTGCGGGGAATCAGCTGTCAAAACCCGATGTGCTTCCTAACTCATAATGCATACTCTGCAGTATAACGGAGCGTGACTAAGAGCGAAATAAAGAACACGTTATATAAACCCTGAGCCATCTCATGCAGGAATGGACGCTTGCCACAACCAAGCCAATCACCCTCCTCGGTGACCGTGTTCGGTCCGTTCTTAATTGGTTAGTTGACGTGAAACAGAGGATATCGGTCGACCCTCTGATCCAAACCTTGAATTCCACTTCAAGAATTACAACTACGATGAAGATATGCACAACGCAGAAAGTACATGAACAGCTTAGGAATAAGATGAAATCAAACATTAGGGAGGGCGCCCGTGGACTGACCTTGGAGGCAGCGTCGAAGCAGACGAAGCCCATGCTGAAGTCCACGGTGAGGCCCATGAGGTGGCTCTCCATGATGCAGGCGTATGTTTTACACTGTCAGACAGCAGGGGAACAAGATGGAACAAGGAGCCCGGCGTTCCGTCGGCCATGTAGCTAGCATCGCTTCGCCGAACACGTCAAAAGCAGAAATCATTCCTTGATGTTTTATTTTCTCTCGCTACAACAACAACATCAACGTGGTTGGAGAGAATTCCCCCGCATAGCAGAATGAAGCCACCTCTATTACTGCAGCACACACTACACGCACACACACTCTACACAATACATATATATACACACACACACATACACACACACTCACATGCACGCACAAACACACAGAAACAAACATACATAAACACAAACACATACACACTCATACATACACACACACACACACACACATACACACACAGATACAAAGAAACACACGCATGCACACACAAAAACCCTTACACACACAAATACACACAGACACACACACACACACATATACATACAAACAAACAAACACAAAGACACACACAAACACACATACATACACACACACACACACACATGCATACATACAGCCCCCCCTAACCCCACACACACAGACGCACACACAACTCAGACCTGTATTCTCTCCACCTCCAGGAATGTGGCCATCTGAAAAGCCTTCTCCCAGGTGAGCAGTTCACACTCCAGCTCGACGCTGTAAAACAGGTCCTCTCCGCTCTCCGTCTGAACGCTGAAGCAGTGCTTCCTCTTGTCCAGAAGGTCGTTATCCTGGTAAAACAGAGCAGACGCCCGTACGCTGATCAGCTGCAGATGGGCACGGCCGTTTGGACACGCCGGGCAGAGAGGCAGCGATGCAACGGGGAAACTAAATGAGTTTCAGCTTCGGTTTTTTATAGGTCTCTGAAGCTTTGAGGGTAAGCCTGGGTGATGCTGTGAGACCTCTGGGTGAGAGGGGAATGTACGCCCAGCCAGACGTTAGCTGACTCTAGCTTGTGCTAGAGCTGTAATGAGAAAGTAACATGGCCGCTATGAGGCTAGTTTAGGTGAGCTGTAGCCCAATTGCGGGGAATGTAATTAGGTAAAAAAATCTTTTTTCTTTTTTGACCATCTCAAAGATCAAGAAAATGTTCAGAACTATCCACACTCCTCTCACAACCATTTCTGGTTTCTTGTCTCTCCAGAAGATCCAGTTTTGGTACATAAAGTTCTGTGTTTCTTTAAAGAAAGCTATAAATATTTCAAAGGGGGTCTGCGCTGCAGGGAAAGCGTACCTTTAAAACCTTGCACATGATTTCATACACAGTGAAGCTCTTCTCGGCTCGTGTCCAGTCCCATGTTGTAACCTGAAACAGGCCACATTAACATCAAACATTTACATCACGCATTGACATCACAGCTACACACAGCATCGCAAATAAAATATACATCAGCTTCATGGAAAGGCCATCTCAGGTGAGGCTCCCACCATCTAACATCATCTGAGTACAAATTCGACGGCCTTCAAGATGCATAAAATAAAGTATCAACATCATGTCCGTATGGTATATTAGGAATGCACGTAGGTCCCTGATGACTCGCACACCGTTTGCATGCTGATTTCTTGAAATGAATTACGGTCTAACATTTGGAACTAGCCGCCTTGCCAAGTGTTCACCAGAGGAAATACAAAATATATTGCTACATTCCAAATGGATGCTATGGAAACAATGTGGCTGTGAAAGTACACGGGTCATTCATTACCTGTTGTTTACAAAGTCTGATCACAAGCGCTGCTCAGCCTTCTAGTTTGAAGCCACAATGTTCAGTACGCAACACATTGGGTTTATGTAGAGGCTTTGAAAGGCTTTGCCTTTCAAAGTCGATTTTTTTCAGATGCAAATGGCAGAGATTTTTTGGGTACATTTCGAGAATGAGCAGATAAGGTAGGCTTATACTTTGGATGCATTTGGTGAATGAGAAGAAAAGGCGGGCGCATTACTTCTGCATCCCTACTGTAACCCACCATCATTGGGACACAAACCCAGCCCGGAACCTTTTGGCAAAGAGTATAACCCTTATCACTAACCCCTGATGTAGGACTCATTATCTGCTTGGGAATCTATCGATCGTTCCTCTCTTCCTGAACTAATACCGCTGGATGGTATTACCTCGGTATGGTGTTTGAGCTCACTTGATGGACGTATGAGCTAAACCCATGTTCGGTTCTCTGGATGCCAGGTGCAGACCATCTTTTCTAATTAGAATATTACAACCACGCCAGCGGCAACATCAGCCCAGAGAGAATCCCCCCATGAGCCAGGGTTGCTATTTGGGAGGGGTATGCTATCATTGAATTTAACTTTCCCTTACACGTTTGACTAGCACTTCATCACAGCTTGCTCTCATTTGTATTTATTAACTAGTAAATACTTATTCTTTTGTTCGACAAGTCCCACATTGGAATGGATGAAAGTCAACACAAACAACTTCACTTGCTACTAGAGCCCGAGTAATACAAGTTCGGCAATTTTACCGGCCTATATCGGCCCCTTACAGATCAGTTTCTGGGTATATATTTGCCGATGTAAAAACGTGAGGAATGGTGTCAATTTATAGATGTATTGACCTCTTCAAAAATCCTCTCCTCTGGTTGAACCTCAAACTGTATGTTCACACCAAAAGCTTTAAAAGATGCAAAATCGTTGAATAGCTCAAAACGCGACGCTGTCAAAAATATTTACAGCTCATATCGCTCTTGCGCGCTTGTTTACTGGGACCCACGCAGGTGAGAGTCATCTACATTCCGATTGGCTGGCGGTTACAGCCGAAACGCTACTGGCTCATTTGCATAGAGTTTAGCTGTTTTCAACTCTCATTTACAGCTTTACAGCTTTATAACTATCGCTCAAGCGTTTTATCGCTAGGGTTAGGGTCTAATAGAAAGTGAATGGGCGTGTATCGCTCAAAACGCTTTATAGCTCTAGGTGTGAACGTACAGTAAGAGCTTTAAATGGGCACATCCACGTGAACATTTACAGTTTAGCATCGTGTTCTGTCGGTTCTGTGTGAAGGTTACTAGCTCCTCCCCTTACAGCTCATTGGTTCCGTTAGCTCACGGTTTTAACGTGAAGTGCTGAAGGGTGAGCAGCCAATCCCAAGGAGCAGCTGCACTCCGAGGACATCACGATATTTTTATTGAATAAATGCCGATGTATAATGAATATCGGCCGATAAATCGATATCGGCCGTTAAATCATAATCTGACATATTTTCCTCCATAATACCGGTATCTGCATCGGCCTAAAATCAAGTATCGGATGGGCTCTAAGACAATGTTCACCATAAATCCACAATACAAAGAAAACACCATTTGTACTGGCAGGCTCACATCTTTCACTACTCGTTTGATTTTTGTTTTTCCATTAACACCATGTTAACGCCTCATGGGCAACGTGAGATCAACACATATTACAAACAGCCTTTGAAACTCTTAAAGTGTTGTTTTCTGAGCTGAGTCTTTGACAACGGGGACATAAGGACGGATCTCACCGGAGGAGCAGAGAACTTGAAGAGCGAGGATCCCCTCAAGGCTAGGAACTTAGGCGTGTACATTCGATCCTGAACCGAGTCGAGCTCCTTCTCATCCACCCAGCCCATGTAGACGATCTACCGGACAGAGGGGGTTTGTGTACATAAAGAGGGTTTAAGAACAATAGGGAGATGGTTTAATGTACATTTCAAGTAGAGGGTTTAGGAAAAATAATGAGAGGGTCTTCAAGTACATTCAGATAGAGGGTTTAAAAAACAGCAAAGATATGGTCTTAATGTAAATTTCATATAGACGGTTTAAAAACAATAATGAGATGGTCTTCATGTGCATTCAGATAGAGGGTTTAAAAAACAGCAATGATACGGCCTTAATGTAAATTTCATATAGAGGGTTTAAAAACAATTATGAGATACTCTTCATGTACATTCAGATAGAGGGCTTAAACAACAGGGATGAGATGGTGCTAATGTTAATTCATACAGAGGGTTTGAAAACCATGAGAGGTTGTTAATTTTCATTTTATATAGAGGGTTCAAAAACAATGAGTTTGTGTAGATGTACATTTCATAAAGACAGTTCGAAATCAATAAGAAGATGGTGTTCATGTACATTTCATAAAGAGGGTTAAAAACAATAAGGAGGTGGTCTCAATCTACATTTCATATAGAGGGATTAATATCAATAAGGAGATTCTGTTAATGTTCATTTCATATAGAGGGTTTAAAATCAATAATGAGATTGTTGTTAATGTACATTTCATATCGAGGGTTTAAAATCAATAATGACGTGTGGTTAATGTCCATTCATATAGAAGGATTAAGAACAATAAGGAGATAATGTTAATGTAGAGATATCATAGAGGGTATGAGGACATGATGTATTTGTAGACTTTGTAGACAACAATGTAGAAAACTCGTAGGATTTGTCTATGCATAAAAAAAAATTGAAATGAAAATATAATATGTTTCCAATACACGGACAGGTTGTAAATTCACTTAAAAAATGAGACCTTCCCCGAAGCATTCTGTTGTGAAGAACAGCCTGTGGTGAGATTTCTATTACATTTTAAGTGGGCCAGTTTTGCCAAGCCAAAGCAAGGAAGTAACTTGATGCATTTATAATGGGAAAAATAATGCTTCTACTTTTACAACTTTTAAATTGTAATATCCATTTATCAATATGATTAAGATTGGTTTATGGTAACAGTCTCAACCCAGAAGGCTCAAACTCCATTATGAGTTGGATGTAGTTCACTTACTGACCAAAGGGGGCTGTAATAAGAAGGAAATCAGATTCGTACATACTTTCAATGGGAGTTTAAAGAATAAGGGGATTATGTGAGTGTATATTTTATACAGAGGATTTCAAAACCAAGAGGGGATGTTAAGGATTAGTCTCTCAATACAATTTTAGATTTCCATTTTAAAGTGCTATGGCAGACAAGCTCAAATCTGTGTTTCTTTTTCGTTCGCTTCATATTTGTTTTTGACCAATCAGGGGACTGGAAGTAATGATCTGTAACCGTGTAATTGGCTTTCAGCAACGACCACAAACTCGGCCAGCACTCCTAATCAGTAAAAAAGTGTCTGTAAAAGTTTCAAATCAACACCAGAAATGCATTTAATTAAAATCCCCTTTTGAGAAGCTTTTATCTTCTTGTGCTAAACCGTTTCTCTTTGGTAAGCAAGCATTGTAACAATTGTGTCAAAAAACCCAAATGACTTATGATATACGTGTAAATTAAGTCGTTAAACAAAAATCACAAACAAATCATGCCCATTTAAACATGCTTGGACGTCTTGAAGATTGTAGGCCAAATGACAGCGCAGCAACAACAACATAGGCAAAGGACAGGCAGCTGTGTGCTCGCTCACGGTAGTCACAGAAGTGACAGGAAGTCCACATCTGGGTGGGACAAGACGCACCGTGTACTAACTCATCAGCGCTGTCGGTTCAGGCCGGAATATCAGCCAGAAGCACAGATTGAAGACGGAGTCAGAGTGACATGAGGATGCCCTCCCGAACATGTTTCCACGCATCCAAGCAACTTCCCTAACGCGCCAGCCTTCACTGCCATCTGAGGCAGATTGCATCTCAGGCAATGTGTCCCCTCGTTCACCCCCCCCCCCCCCCCCCGGGTGTTTTGACGTTTCGATGTCAGCCCTGAGTGAAAGATTCCCGGGTTTCGATGCGCTTGCCGGTAATGTTGTTTAATTGCTCTAGATGAGATGTTGCAAGATGTTTTCTCTCTGCGTTTCCTCGTAGGAGAAATGGTGTGGGTGTGTCAGGAGGAGGGGAGGGAGACCGGGAAGACTGTTCAAATATTGATAAAATACATTGCTGTACACACGCGCCCTAAATGAAGGGAGACACTGGCGGTGGGCTGTGTGTGGAGGGCACACTGGCTGTCTGGTAGTGGTTTCTAACAGATTTCTCAGTGGGCGGTCTCTTCGTCATGATGCAAAACCACCCTCTCACATCGCAACAGAAGACAACAACACACCGGGACACCACTGTGAGAAAGCACTGCACTGTTATGCGGATTGAGAGACAGCCAACAATCATGATTCAATAAACGAAAGGAACCGAAAAACTCACCTGTTGGTTGACGGGGAAATTGCGGTTAGTCTTCTTCACCTGTTAGACGAAACCAGCACATATGAGCGTCAATATGAGTGTTAGCATAGACATGTAAGACGTGCATTCTTTCTTTCTTCCCTCTGCCGCAAGCGATTATAGGAAAGCCTTAACTGGCACCGTGTTTAAACGTATTCAAATCTCCTCATTCGTCAGGATCCGTCGGACTGGGAGCCGGAGGAGGGACGGGCTCCGCAGGTATTGTGTGACGGCCAGTGTTGATCAAAGTGTTAGCATTCCTTGGCGCCGCTCGCGCTCGCGGCTCCGGCTAACAACCGCTTTATTCATCGAGTCTATGCAAATTCCCAAAATGAATTAGGGAGATAGTCCCTTCTCAAAAGTACCCCAAAACAAAAAAAGAGAAATCCATTCTCCCTCCGTCCTAATAAAGGCAGGAGGACCAGCGGGAGAGCAGTCAAGCATTAAATTAAACCGTGCGGCCCGGATCACAGGTATCAAGACACTCTTAATCCACGCCATACTATCAATATAACACTTCCTCATAGGGGCGAATAGGACGGGGAATAAAGGACCATGGCGACGGGCCGCAGTAGCTCAGGAGGTAGGACGGGTTTACTGGTAATCGGAAGGTTGCTAGTTCGATCCCCCGGCTCCTCCTGGCAGAGTATCGTGGTGTCCCTGAGTGAGACGTCTCACCCTGATCGCTCCTGACCAGCTGGCTGTCACCCTGCATGGTTGACTCCGCCGTC
Source organism: Gadus morhua (assembly GCF_902167405.1). Lineage (NCBI taxonomy): Eukaryota > Metazoa > Chordata > Actinopteri > Gadiformes > Gadidae > Gadus > Gadus morhua. The sequence goes on along the minus strand of NC_044055.1, from coordinate 5,523,614 downwards.
GGTGTGTGAATGTGTGAAGGAACGGTTGTAACTAGCGTTGGATAAAGACGTCTAAAAATCCCCCTCACTGTAAATGTTGCCTCAGCTCCTGTTTCTCTATGGCAGTGATAAACAAGAGCAGCAGGAGCTCCTGAATGAGGTAGCATTGATCTGCTGGAGCTTGGCGGAGGAATGTTCCATCACGAGGAATTTTGTGGGAGCAGTTAAGGGAGAAAGAAAGAAGGAAACGATAGTGTTACCATGGTCAACACTACTGAGGGAAGAAGGCCGACCACCATTATTAAAGGTGTCTGGAGTATAGGACCTCCATTAAGGGTTATTATGGATCGGCAAAAGTAGAAATATATATATAAGAAGAAGAAGAAGAAAAATAGCATCGGTCAGTTTTTTTGTATGTATTTCTATTAACCGAACAAAAGAGCATATGGTATAGGGCGCCATGGAAACGGAATGACCTTCTCATGTTGATGTTGTTTTGTAAAATGAATGGGCAGCGCTATGCCTCGGGTGGTTTTGTTCGGCCCTCACTTAGCCTTGTCCTCACCGAGTCTTTTTTTTCAATTAGCACTCTCCCCCCGTCGTTAGAGACCCTCTCCTCTCACCCCCCCCCCCACTAGTCCAACGTTATAATTACACCTCGCTGTGTCTGGGTCCGCCACTGCCCGACAGCCGCGCTCTTCCCACTGGGTGGTCACCCGAGGCATCTGGCCATTACCCAGCGCCCTGGTCTTCGTGTTCAGTGGGAGGTTTTTTTTCTCCCTCTAAAGTAATTGAATAAACGAGGCGCGTTAGCGTTGGCTGTCACCAACGTTAAGCGGGCCAAATAATACCAGGGGGAGAGACAGTGGCGCTATGGAGTTTGAAACCGTAAAGTGAACTTCTTTTATTTCATATTTGGCCGCATATAACGTTCATTTTTAAAAGGTATCGCTCTGCTCAATGAGATGTACGACCTGATTCAATTTGAATAAAAGCTGCTTTTATCCTCTTAAAAAGTACAACCGCTATCCAAGATGGTCATCAAACTAGGCTGGAGCGTTGCAAAGAGTCAGGAATAATTGCTATCTCATCATGAGCTACTTTCCCCAAGCGTGCTGACTCCTGTTATTGCTATTAGTGCATAATGCATTATGATAAAGGAACACTATAAGTTCATGCTTTAGACTGAGGCAGTGCAGTACAGTATAGCACACGGCCCCAGCTTATCGTGACCCCGGGGCCTGAAAACAAAGCATTAATATGCATCAGACTAATCAAACTCTGCCACATTTTGCATTTAACCGTAGCCCTGAATGTTAACAAAGTCTAGAATAAATGCGTGCATGTATGCGTCGAGGGTCCGGCCTCCACTCACATTGTGCTTGGTGAGGTTGGAGATACTGTTTGCGAGGGCTTGGAGCCAGTCCACGCCGTCCTCGGTTGTAGGACACTGAATGACCCCGCTGCAGACCCCGTCCACCGCTATCACTTGAAAGGCATTTTTCCTAAGATAAAAGCACATTGAAAGAAAATGAGCTCGCATTTAGAATGGGACCAGTTGAAGACGAAGCAATCCTTTGAGCAATGATGTCTGAACAGACATGCCTTGCTGGAACCAGAGATAAACCAGCTCCCACCCTTTGGTTTATATTGAAGGAAACTTCAACACGCTTCTGTTAATAATACTTAAAGCAACTTTGGCTTTATTAAAACTTATAATTATGGACAGGAAATTGGCAAGGAACAGCAGGGGGGGGGCAATTTATTTCTGTTCGTGCTCCTACAGTTTTCAAATTATTATTTATTTTAAATCATGGCAAAGTATCAAATAATATATTAATGAGTATCTAAAGAGGCAATCTCAAAGCTCTCTGTTTCTTTCTCTTTGACAGCACACCCTTGGTGAAAATGTAACTGTAGACTGCTACACTTACAAGTGTGAGTAGAAGAGAGAGTAGAAGAGTGAGTAGAAGAGTGGTCAGAAGAGTGAGTAGTCGAGTGAGTAAAAGAGTGAGTCTGTGTGGACTAGCCCAGTCTCCCCCTCTCTGGTGGAACCAGAACTGCTGGCTGATAGGAAACTCCGCCGCTTGCGATTTGAATTCATGGAGGAAAAGTCGCCCCCGACATTCAGTTCACTACGGTCATAATACTGCAGACACAAAGGGGACACATCGGAGGGCCATGGGGTCGATTAACATCGCGTCACCTCGTTCAGTGATGGATTGGACTAAACAGAGCTCTGTTTAAAAGAAAATCTCTAGATCTTCTAGAATGCCACTTTAACATGAAAGGATTTACGTAAAAAACATTAGTGTGGAACAAGGTCTCTTTTCTTATTTGATCCGAGCCGCTGTGAGTGCGGCCATTATAAACAGCCCGTATATCTATTGAATTCATTCATCACGATATGTTTAATAAAAGATTATATGATCGACTACGTGTGTATCTGGTCCTCACCTTTCACACTGTACCGCCAAGCTACCCTAGTTCTGCAGAAATGGGACATTCATATAAATCAGGAGTCTTAAATAGAGCGAGCAGGAGTCAAGGTTGGGTTTGAGCCTCAGCCCAACCTTGTCCACTCCAAACCTCTTCTTCTTCTGTGGATAACAACCTTACCGTTACCCCCTGGGGAAAACCAAATCCACTGTTCCTACCCTGCTGCTGGCCACCACTGCTAACAACTACTGCTAGCCTAGTCGCCGACAGGGCTGTTCGAAGCACAGCGTGCGAGCTGCATCGGTTTATTTGTTGTATGCATTATGGTGAGCACTTCCTGAGAGAAACAGTTTAGTCGTTTTTTTTTTTATATCCGATGTCCATTGCCGTGACAACGTGAGCAGGTGAACGTTTTTTGCCTCTGCCAGACTTTTCAGCTGCTCGTTCTGCGTTTTATGAATCATGTCCTGGTTGATGCGGCGTGACGTCTGATGAATGCATCTTATTTGTGTGAATTAACTATTTTATTGACATGCATTTTAAAGGGATTAGGAGCTCACAAAGCAGGCTCCCGCCCCCTCTGTGCAGACTCTCTGGTCCTGCCATTGAGGAAGCCGTTAATATGCTCCCACTAACATCTCACTGACGGCTCGGCATTCAATTCTGTTCCGATTTCAGAGTCAACCGGGCAATAAAAGTGTTGCTCAAGCAAAGAATCCCGATGCGCAAACAAATCGATTTCCCCCTCCACCCCAATAAAGTATATTTATATGTAACACCCACAGATCAAAGACCCTGAATGATCGTGTTGACTGTTATATATTATATTCTCTACGTATTCTCAAGACTCACTTGTTCAGAATTCACCTAGACTCTGCATAGCCTTCCCCCTTATACCCCCCCCCCAGCCTTCTTACGCTCTTATTGTATGTTGTACTCCTTGCACTTAGCATCGTGCAACATCTTGTCCTAGCTATTTTTGTTGTATATGATGGATTGGTTTACCTCGCTATTGTTAGGGCTGGGCACTTGTTTCTATGAACATCCTTACTGTACCGACAGCGACATGTTGTTGTTTCTCTTTCTTCTGACAAATGTACTTATTGTAAGTTGCGTTGGATAAAAGCGTCTGCTAATGGCCCTCTATGTAAACGTAAATATGAATATATTCTCAATGACAAAACACCATCCACGTTCCTCCAGCATTTCTCAAACATAATTTCCCAGTCCAACCAGAACGCTCCTAGGTTCGAGGACATCGCCCGCCCGATGCTGCGGTCGCCACGGTGACAAGGGGCTCTCACCTGCAGACGTCGGAGCCCGGGAGGTGGTGCGACAGACGGGAGTGGAGCAGCGGGATGAGACGGAGGTCCACCCACCTCTTCTCCCATCGGAGCCCCGGTGACGTTGGCCAGGAGGAGCACGACAGAGTGTCCTATTGGGGGAAGAGGTGGAGGTGGAGGGGGTGGGGGGGGGGGGGGGGAGGGAGAGAGGGGGAGGAGAGGGAGGAGGAGGTTTGGGGGGGAGAGGAGGAGAATGGGGAGAGGGGGAGGGGGAGGGTGGAGGGGGAGGAAGGGGGGAGGTGGAGGTGGATGGAGGAGGAGGAGAAGGGGAAGGGGGAGGAGGAGAGAAGAGGATGGGGAGGAAGAGGAGGAGGAGGGGAAGAGGAGGAAGGAGGAGTGGGAGAGAATGAGGGGAGGAAGAGGAGGAAGAATAGGAGGGGGAGGGTTTGGGGGGGTCCTCATTAGTGAAATTCCTGCCACCTGTGTTAATTGCTGCTGACTGATTATTCACACCTGTGTTGTTGTCATTTGACTTCGCCCGGTTTCTGCCCCTTGTGTTTCTTTATTATCGGAAACATGATTTTAATTGGTTTTAGTCAGTTGACTTCAATCCCTTGCCGGGACCTGACAGAAAGGTTCTGGGTTCAAACCCAAACGTCCAATGTGTCTACCTGTTGGCATTTTAAGCCTAAACCCCTGCCTGCTTCTTGACGACTTAATATGACTCCATGAAGACTTCTCCTTAAAGACTAAATAATTCACCGTAATAGCTTTGAACCCAAAGTGTCAAAGTTGCTCAACGGTAAATAACAGTTACAGGAGGAAGGGGAGTATACAAGTTGGTGAGGTAAAAAAATAGTGTGCTCGCAACAGGGTGATACAGCAACAGCCTCCCTCCCCCTCTAATCTCCCCCATCCCTCTCCCCCTCTCTCCCCCCCCCCCCCCCCCCCCCCCCCACACCGCCTGCTGTAGAGCGAGAGGAAACCAGGGCGAGGGAGCAAGCATAAATATGGGAAGCCGAATTCTGCTCAAGGTTAAAGAAAGAGCAGTGTTAGCGTCATGCTATGCAGACACAAGCAGTTGCATGGAAACAACTTCCACTCGGACCCTGTTGCTGGGTTACAAAGAGGGATTGGAGGTGGGGGGGTACGGCAGTGGAAAGGCAGTGGGGGATGGGGAGGCCCACCGTGTTGTTGGGATGGTAGTTTAGATGAAGGCCGCTGTCGCAGAGAGGGGAGGATGTGCCACTGCTCTGGTCACTGGGAATACCTGGGGGGGGGGGGGGGGGGGGAGGAGAGAGAGAGAGAGAGAGAGAGAGAGAGAGAGAGAGAGAGAGAGAGAGAGAGAGAGAGAGAGAGAGAGAGAGAGAGAGAGAGAGAGAGACGTATAAAAAAATATAGACAACATTATACATCATATAAATATTCATTCATACATAATTGCATTCGTATGCCACATTAAAAACACTATTTTTATAGCACCTTTTGAAATGAGTAATGTAGTCATTAACTTAATAGGAGAGTTGAAGGGGAATACATTTCGCCTTGACTTCATTTCACTGTGCTACGCTCTCTGTGTGCTATTACCTTTGCGGCACGCAATGTTTGTTTTGCATAGTTTTTGCCATCATTAGCCAATTGCTGTGTTACGCACAACCTTTTATCTCGAAATGGGGAAGTTCATCAGTGTAGCCAAGGCAATTCTATTTATTTATAGTCTCTCTCTCTCTCTCTCTCTCTCTCAAAGACCTGCTCTACTAATGTGCCTAAGAAGTTTAAGGTCGCCATGACATCGGACACAATAATACCCAGCATAATACAAATAATGACTGTTATTACACAATTATACTGGCTATTTGTCTCGTAACGGCGTCATAGCAACTGTAGTGGACCGGGGGTTGGGGATACGGTGTGCTTATTTCTTCATCATTTCATTCAAGAGGTAACACTTGAGGCTCCTTACATGTGCAATCTTCACAGAGGGGCAATTTGAGAAAGGCCGGGGTCTTCTTGAGGAAGGAGACAGTGAGTGTCACCTCTTCGCCGGCATTTCTCAAAACCTGGACCTGCGGTTGAGGGGGAAACTAATATTAGAGGCTTAAAACAGCTTCTTCTACTGCCACTGATTGCAACTTGGATGGGTTGGAGAAATGGGAGGGTTTGCCTGCCTAGCTTAGACAGCTGATCCCAGATAACAGACTACACGCAAGGATTTCTTTTTTGAGAATTTTTTAGCAAGAAGGACACAGAAGGCCTGATTTCTATATCTTTATTTCTTTCGGTACCAGATAAATACCATGAGGTTAGAGATTTCGAAAACGGCGTTGAGAATAGAATATATGCATTTGACATCTCACCACTTCCTCGTGGCGGTAGCTTCTGACGTTGATTCCGTTTATCTGCGAAAGCACACAGCGATATTAGAGATGACAAGCCCCCAAAAACATAACAGGCGGTCCAAGCTATCACATGGTTTCGCGATCGTTCAAATGATGTTGAAAAGGACAAGCAGACAAACATTCTCTGCACAAAAACACAAAAACTAAAAAAGCGATTCAGGGGTAACAGCAGGAAGGGGGTCTAATATCGCTCTGTAAACGTTATCTTGGCGGACCGCCGTGCAGCACTGGGAGATCCTTCGATTTACCCAGGTTTTTTTTACATGTTTCTCTGCAACCCAAACACGGCCGAGGAATCTGACATTTACCTGTAAGTGCCTCGTATTTCAACCTGATTTCGCTGACATATGCAGCATGGAATATTAAATCTAGGCTTCACTTTGGCAAGAAGCAGGAGGGAGAGACGTGTCATGCCGGACCCGTTTACCTGCAGAATGCCATCGCCGATGAAGAGGAGGCCGGAGAGTTCAGCTGGAAAGTTACGGAGGAGAGAGAAAAGCAAATATCATTCAGGAAGGAAACTCAATCAACTCTGCTTTGATGAAAAAATGGTTAATCCGCAGAGGAACTGCACCTTTTTGCTCTTTCGATATTTTGGATATCACAACTGGGATCTTATGCTCTGCCCCACCCTGGAGTACAAACAGAGTCGTTAATTACAAGTCACAAAACTAGACGCAGACAACGGGAAACACAACACACTTCTTATTCCTCTGACAACAGAAACATCTGGCTAGCACCTGGCAGGAGACACACGCTTTTATTTCTCTTTCTCTCCCCCTAACCCTGTTTGACTGCATCTCTTTCTTTCTGTCTTCATCTCTCACTCTATTTCTTACTCGATCTCTCTCTCTCGCCATCTCTTTTTCTCTCTATTTCTGACTCAGTCGTTCAGTCTCTCTCTCTCTCTCTCTCTCTCTCTCTCTCTCTCTCTCTCTCTCTCTCTCTCTCTCTCTCTCTCTCTCTCTCTCTCTCTCTCTCTCTCTCTCTCTCTCTCTCTCTCTCTCTCTCTCTCTCTCTCTCTCTCTCTCTCTCTCTCTCTCTCCTAATGTGCCTGAGAAGGTTTTTAGTTTACCTTGATGCTCAGGCCAAACCCTCCGATCGCCTGTCTGCGTATGGTCACAGTCCTCTCCTGTGGGGAGAATCACAGCGTCAGAGTCAGACTCCGTCAACAAGGGCCTGGGGCTCTGCTGTAGACAAACCCTCCATGATGAAAGGTAAAAGGGAAGTTTACTATAAAAGGTATCTGGAGGAATATAAATGCTTCAGACCAAATCCTGGAACATTGCAGGCTTAAAGACATTAAAAGGTACGTTTTGTGTAGCCTGTGGGGGCATTGCGGGGTTACATTTGATACCCTGTGGTAATGAAGAGCACATTCATCACTTCTAGTAGAACTGATACCATTCTGCTTCAAGATTCAATCCCTTGGAGAAATAATTTCTCTCCAATGAATTAAAAGTATTAAAAAAAATTTGAATAGGTATAGAATAGTAGAATAGTTTGGAATATAATAGTTAGCCATGGCCTGAAATCCCGTGGAGAGATAATGTTTAAAATAGCTATAGAATAGTAGAATTGCCTAGAAGAGAATAATTTAGCCATGGCCTGAAATCCCGTGGAGAAATAATGTTTAAAATACAGTAGCTATAGAATACTAGAATATAATAGTTATCCATGGCCTGAAATCCCATGGAATCATAATGTCCCCTTTTCTTGAATCTGCCTTAAAAGAGGCTATTTGGAAGGATGGTTTAAGAAAACGGTGAATCAGTACTCAAAGCGTGATGACCACAAGTATCAAAACTAGGTCACTCGATTTAAAGTGTTTCTCAACAGCGCCGCAAGGACACGACGAAGCACGCAGGGAGCAATTTATATCACTGTTTCTCGAGGATTGCAATGTACTCAGGAAGAGGAAAATATACCTCTCTATCTCTTTGACGCCAAAATAAAATCGGGGAGATACATATTTCTCAAAAGCAATAATGGGGCAGTATCGCAGAGACTCCCGCAAGTCAGGGAAAAAAAAATAATGGACTTGAACTGCATGAATTTATATTTTCCTTTATAGCAGGCTGGAGCGAGGCACTGAAAATACATGTTGCTCTGCTGAAGTGCGCTGCCATTAACAATTGAAGTCCGTCGTTTTGTTTTGTATTTCCATTCATAGAACGTTAAGTCTGTTGTTGCTGCGAGCTGGTCTTCGGCTTGAATCTCTGTACAACGTTTGGCTATTACCATTACTCCTGCTTTGGGCCTAAAGCTACATTATCGGGTCTGAAATAGCTTTTAATAGCCCGGACTGAATTATGGACGGTTTATTTGTCGAGTTCATAGGCATTCAGTGTATCATCAATATTTTTATATTGTCCTCTATGGTTATTGATTTGAATGTGTGAATGTGTTCACACACACACACACACACACACACACACACACACACACACACACACACACACACACTCGCACGCATGAACAAACACACAGACAAACAAACACACACACACTCACACACAGACTCACAAGCACATAATCTCACACAAACACTCACACTAACACTCACACACACACTCAGAGAGCCAAATCCTGATCCGTCGGAGAAGAGAGCATAAGTATAAGGTGTATTTATGGGACAAATCGGGTTCCTTACACTGGAGTAGAAGGGATCTCCGGACACGCAGATGACATCTTGCTCCTGGATCGTCAGAATGTCTCTGGCCAAGTGCAGTCGAATGTTGAACGGCTCTTCATTACATTCTTGCAGCAAATAAATCCCAGTCTTTGTCTGCAGGGAATCAAACTGATAAAATCATCCATCACTCGATCCCGCCGTGACTGAATAAATGAGCTGTGAAATGTAATGGAATTGAGAATACACTGTTGTGGGATGAACGGGGAGATTATGACGGCGCCGATGGCGTTGCCCGTTATTCGTTTCCCTCCTTGATGACTTGCTGATGCAAATGTAAAAAAAGCACTAATGGCCGAGTCGTTCAAAAACTAACGTAGGAAAGTCTCTTAGAAATACGGTCGACTTGGTTTATAAATGATGGATCATAAAATTCATGATCTAGGGCATAAAATATTGTCAACGTAAAATATTGTTCTCAAAAGAAACATGATTAAATTGCATACTTTTAAAATACAACGACACAATGACAAGCAGAAAAAAGGAACTCAAATTATTCATGTTATTCAACAACTATTGAACCACTGTGCTAATATTGATAATAAAATCGTCAAATCTACACCCCACAATAATCAGTGACGAATGGCTTTTTAATTCAATGAAACGTCTATTTACATTTTATGATGGCAAATTAAGGATCTGTGAAATGAGGGGGAATTCTCTCCATGGCTTCCTCTCTCGCTCTCTCTCTGTGTACACGGTCGTATGCCAAGCCCGCTAGGTGCGAGTGTATGTTAGCAATGATCCATTCAAATAATATGCTAATCCTTAATACATTTGCATTCTGCGTCAACCTTTCTTCTCCGGGCTAATTGGGATGCCGGTCCTGTCCTTGAGACTTTAGAAAGGTCTAAATAAAAAAGAACCACCCTCACCTGACAGGATTACTAATAGAAAGATGCACCAGAGTCAGTGCATCGGTGTCACCTCAGCGCCATTAGTCATGTGGTAACAAGCCAACTGTTTTTCTAAGGCTCCAAATGAGCCTCCAAACTCCAATTTGGGACCAGCTTTCGGACCCCGAGAATTGTGTTGATTTGACTCGCTTACAAGTAGATTGCAAGGATAAAAAGTAATTGCAAGGAGAAACAGTATTGCACTTAGAATGAACTTCAGGATGGAGAATGGAGTGACTGCTGGCAAGAAATTGTATACCATTAACCCTTCAGTCCATCCAGATCCATTCGTGTGTAAGTGTCTTTGAGTGCTGCTGTTCACTTGCATTTGACTGTGTGTGTGTACTTGCATCCGTGTGTGTGTGTGTGTTCTTGTGTGTGCATGCATGTGAGTGTGTGTACTTGTATTTTGAACGCATGCATGTGTGTGTGTTAACTTGTGTGTGCATGCATACGTGTGTATGTGTGTGTGTACTTGTGTTTGCACGCATGTGTGTGTGTGTGTGTGTGTGTGTATGTATTTGTGTGTGCAGGCATGCATTTGTGCACTTGCGTGTGCCTGCGTTGCATGCGTGTGTGTTCTTGTGTGTGAGCACGTGTGCCGATGATCACGTGGAATGGAGGAGAGGTAGAAACCACGAGAGGCGCGTCTCCGTGTACGTCGTGCGCTCGCACGCCCTCTCAGAGAGTGAGGCGCCGGCCCGGCCAAATGAGGGCAGCGGCGGCGTCGCGGGGTCAGCCGGCCAGCGTCTAACGCGCCCTGACCTCTCCTGGAGGATGCACCGCATGTAATTGGCCACATCTGTGATCCCATCTCGCGCCCGGCCGGCCTTCCTACCTTCCTTTAATCCCCCTCCATTATCCCCATTATTATCACCGCCGAGACTGATTCAGCCTGGATGGTCATTTTCACTTCACAACAAACACACACACACACACACACACACACACACACACACACACACACACACACACACACACACACACACACACACACACACACACACACACACACACACACACACACACACACACACACACACACACAAAACACACGCATAACACACAAACATCTATGCACAACACACGCCGGGCCTTTCAACAGGGGCCCATCTGGCTCGGGCTACCTCGTCATGCTACCTGGGTGAGAGCCCGGCTCGGTCCTCTGAGTGGCAGACGCACAGGAACATGAACATGAGGAGCTGCGCTGGACGAGTGGATGGCTGCAAATCAACTACCGAAATGCAGGGGATGGAATAGAAGCCTACCTCTTCATTTGAAGTCTTGAAATCCATGTGCTACTATGCAGGGAGTGGGAAACTGCCCTGGAAAAGAAAAGGGAACACACACAGTACACCGGAAGAGAGAACAGTCTGTCATCAGAAACGATCTGAATGGTGATATTTGAAACGTCACGCGAGAGAATAATGAAGGAAGGGGCCAGTCTAGACAAGGGCTGATAAAGAGCAATGTGTATGTGCAGCTACAGATGATGTGTCGGTACAATCAGCCAATCAAGGCGCGGCATGAAGCTGAGTAGCAGGTACATCACATGGCTCATTGTGGATTCAGCAGCAGCATCGCTCACTACATTTACAAACAACACGAAAGGGAAAGTAATTGGAACATACCGGGTTTACAGGAACCTGTTCCACTCAGTCGCAACCAGACATGATTGCCTCTTGACTTGACATGAAAATAAAAAATAAAAAACAACGCCGGGAGAAGAAAAAAAACAACCAGAAGAATAAGTAGGGGGGCTTACACTTAAACGACTAAAAGTGTTAAGGAGGCACCGAGAGGCAGGCCTCAGCAGAAAGCCCCCCTTTGAGCTCTGCAGCGTGCTGACCGATCTAGCCCATCCACTAGACGTCCGAGCTCCCCTGGTGCAGCCCGTGTAGGCCAGCCTCGAGGTTCATGCTGCCCGGGGTCGGGGAGCTACCAGGTAGAGAGGGTGCAGTCGACTCTCTCTCCCCTTTTTCTCTATCGGCTTGGTGCGCAGAGGTAGGATTACCCCCCCTCTCCTCCTCCCCCACCACCACCACCTCCTCCTCCTCCTCCTCCTCCTCCACCACCACCCTCCTCCTGCTCCTCTTCTCCTAGCTGGCGAGGAAGGGCACAGGGAAGCTGCTGTGCTCCGGTGCGGTTTTATAAACTCCCGACATTGATTGGTGGCTGGGCTGCTTTAATTCCAGCAGGTTGAGGCTTAGGCATTATTTAAATCCTTCATTTGGTTGAGGTGGGATCCATTAGCGAGAGAGGGAACCGCTGGAATCCGCCATGAGCTGTAGGGGGAGGAAGAAAAGATACGGGATGGAATTCAGTTGATGTATAATTTACAGGAATACTACTGGAGTAAGTCGAGAATGGCTAGGCTGCAGGAGGGGCGGTGAGCTGAGGTTTGTTGTTTGAACTGACGCCCGTGAAATTGCAGGGCGACGTCATTTTACGTCAGATGTGTGTGTGTGTGTCACGGGAAATCATTGTTAGTGTAAACATGGGTGTGATTATGATTCATAAAATATCCAGTCATTCAGAGAGCAATCAGCGAGGATAGATTTCGGAACTGTGCCCGCGATTCGGAAATGAGCGTTTGGATTTGTGTGTTTAACTGCGAGATGGCAATTAACATACATTTTCCCTATTTTCATGCGACTCAAAAGGGAAAGTACAAGTGATACAAGCGAGAGCGTTGTGCGTTTGATGCACTGGAAACCCCTCGAGAAATGCTTCTCGTTAGCATGCTTTGTCGGCGGGTTTGTCAAGTCGTCGCAGGCTCCTTTGTTGCCGCTGTGTTTGTTATTCCCCCTGGGATTAAAACAGAATACCCACCGAAGGAAAAGAGGGGAAAAGGAATCGGAGAGTGTGACGTTGACTTCTGATTACAGAGCAGACCCAATGAGACTGGTTGAGGGCTTTGCCAGAAGCTCTGTGCTGCTGGCGTCTCTCCGTAGGTAGGATTAGCAAACAGGGGGAAGGCAACCAACAAAAAAATGGCAATTAGCAATATCCAAAATAACGATTTTTGCGAAATAATGCTAGAGAAAAAAAAAGTCAAAAGTTCAAAGGCCTCATGCTCATGATGCTAACTCCCTCATAACGAGCAACAGTCAGGGGTTTAGGTTCATTAAAAATCTTCACCGAAGCATAATTAGGTTGTCCTAGCCGCTGATAATAGTCAAAATATAACAAACAAAACCAAACAATGAATCCAATCATTTTCAAATCCAAATGAATTGCAGAAGGGGGATATTTTCCCCTTGCAGCCCACTAGCATAGCGTTTTCTTGTCAAAAGCAAAGCCAGAACTACAAGCCAGAGAGCCAGAACCACTCAAGGGTTGCAGGCGCAAACTTGGCAGCGTTTACAGACAGTATTTTTAAAACGAATGTCCACTTTCTCGTCACTTGGAAGAAGAGAAACGCATCCGCAGCCCGGAGACCACGCGCGTCTTAACCGCCGTTGCCTCGACGTGAGGCCTACTTCAGAAATAGGCAACTCTTTACCCTCACTGATGCTAAAACCATAAAAAGAAATGAAGCCTTTTTTTATGATGTTTGAGTTGAGGCATACGTCAAGTGCTCCACCGGCAGCCAACTCACGGCCGAAGCTACGAATTAACAAAACCTATGCAATCTCAATTGTCTGGTTAAACAAAAGGGAGAGGCGCAAGGTCTTAGCGAGCGGTAAGCTTGAGCAGATGATAACACATGTAGAACGTGATCGCGACGTCTTTGTCTCCAAGACGCTACAGGACAGGGTGAGTGTACGGCCATTTCACCACCCAGGTGGAGATCCAGGCTGCAGGGGAAGCACTGCCACCAAATAATGCATTTTATGACTCTGGAAGTGATAGGGCCTTCACTCTACAGTATGTTAGCTCTATGAGTATTAGCTCCACGACCCCAGACGCGATGGATTCCCGGATTAAAGGTTTTTAATTTGGTGAGAGGCCGTTATTGGTGTTATATTGTCATTATTAAACCACTCGGCGGAAGCCAAAGAGTGTTTTATTTTACACTTCAAGTCAATTCAATTAAATTAGCATTACTCTCCTACACAAGGGCTTACTAAAAAAGATCTGGAATTGAGGGCAGAGTCAAGGGAGGAGAAGTCACCTTTGATGCGACCAAAATGTCCAACAGTCACACATTTCCCCAGTATTCATTTAGTTATTTTAACACTCAACAGGGCAACACTGTCTTACTGATTCTGTTTCTGTTTCTGTTTCTCCTTTGAAATTTCCGCTGAACTCTCGTTCCCAGCGCTGGACTGAAAGGGCTAATCTCTGCAGGCGACTGTTTGCCCAACACTCTGTCTCCTGAGGATGTCCTTTGTCTAATAAGGTGTAATTTGTTTGCTCGTGTGCAACAAGTACTACACCCCCCTCATGAAAAAAAAAAAGCTTGCTACCAAATACCAGTAGTGCAAGGCAGGGGTACTCCTCGACTTCGAGTCAGAGATGGCTGCCATGCCTGAGCAAGTCCTGCAGCAATCGGTAACACAGGTGAATAAGTGATAGACATATTTATCAGCCTGGCCCCCAGCAATCATCCAGGTGATGGATGGGGTTTGGTCGAAAGGCGCTTCCAGCAAACTGCTGAATGCCAACTCGAATCCAGGAGTCTCGACTCAGAAACTCCATCCGTAATCATGTCTGCTAGAAAGTGGTGATTCTGAGTTTGGTGTTGTTTGTTATATGCCTAACTATGGTGTTTGTAAGGGTTTCGCTCAGAGGTGAGCGCCGACATGACATATCTCTCTGATCTTTCTTCTGATTTCTTATTTTGCCTTAGGAACCAGAAGGTCTACTTAATTTGAATAAATTCATTAAGTCCATTAGCATTCGATACAGCGCTATGAAGCTGATGGCCAGGGGGATTGGAAGTGAAGCGAGATATCTTACATGACCATCTTAATTAGGACGAGGAGGGGAAACATGGCTGGTCATTACACCATCGCAGATTAACAATTTGCATCCCCTGCCTAATTGATTTTTTATGTTTTCACTTTTTTTTGCAGACAGTAGCAGACTGTAATACAAGGCAGCTGCGTTGGAAGGGCCCAGCCCTGAGAGGCGTGTAGTATGGAGGTGTCTTCATAGAGGACACTTTGGCACGGTGAGTGACGACAAACACAAAAGGACGCAGTGAAGGATTAAACAGCAGCCTCGTGGCTGCAAGGGGAGGAATACCGAACCCAAAGGCAAGAACTCGGGGGACAGAAGACGATGCTCCCTCACTGAATTTAAACTAGTATGACACAGCTTTCAATACGACCCCCCCCCCCCCCCCCCCCCCCTCCCTCCAGACAGAGAACGAATGGAATACATAAAGTCTGGGAAATCAAACCGTGAAACAAGAAACACAAGGGCTGAAGGGTACAGGAATGTTTGAGATAGAATAACCTTAGCATACACACAATAGGCAAATGGGATCTAAAATAAAAAAGAAGAGAGTAAATTCGACCTGACGGCGTTGACATCGCTTTCTACGTGTAATTGAATATTCTGTTGTTGTTGTCGTTCGCGGGAGGAACATTAAAAATTCAATGGAGTGCGACTAAATCTACATCTGATCATGTGTTTCCCAATTTCGCTCATTCTCTCTTTAGTTAACACCACCACAGCCATAGTGCTTCTGTCCTAATAAGAATAACGATGGAACTGGGTTAATTGCCGCTGGAAGCTGTTTTCCTAACTTTGCATGGATTACAAACCGACAAAAAAAAACACACAACAACGGAAACAGTTTGGAGGCGAAAATGCAATCTGCAAACAAAGAGTAAAGAAGACAGCTTTTATCGACTTCCATAGGCAGCCTCGCTTAAAAGGAAGGAAGCAGACCTCCCGCATTAATCAAATATGACCTAAAATTGTCCTGGCTGGGACACCTGGATGCTGCAAAGCATCATGGGAAACACTGAAACCCCCCCTGACAAGAGCCCAGTGGTAGAAGCGAAGGGGCTTCTCTTATCCTCACTCACTCTCCTCCCGTTCCCCTTTTTTTACCCCCTGGACGAACACACGCAAGACCAGCCCCCAGATGTTCTCACAAGCCTTGTCTTGCGTCTCACGTCTCAAAATGGCGTTCGGCGGTCAACCATGACTCGTTCTCGCCGCCGCCGCCATGTCTAGCGCTGCGGCCCTTATTCTGGAAATCAAACGGCCTAGCATCTGAGGGGCATATCAATGAGTGTGGTGTCGTTCTCCCCCCCCCCCCGCCCCGGCCCCCTGCATTAGGCTGGCTGTGTGTTCACTTGATTGGACATCAGTCCCCCTCCGAGCCAGCCGGTTGGCGACACACAGTTTTTCGTTTTGCAGGACGTCGGCCGCGGCTCTGCGAAGGACACCAGCGGTACTTTGACCCTGTGTGTGTGTGTACGTGTGTGTGTGCATGTGAGTGAGTGAGGTGGTGTGTGTTTGTTTCTACGGTGACACAGGCTCGTCGTACAGCAAAGATGACAAGGTTTGGCTCCTCCATCGCTGTATGACATTATGTGCTCCTATCCACTCATCTGTATCAGTTTATGTAGAGAGAATCAGTTGAAGGAACCCCCTCTTACCCCCCTTACCCCTCTTAAAGCGGTTTATACGATGATATTAGATGGTTTATCGTCCTATTTTAGCAGTTTGGCTCGGGGGTACGGAATGACGAGGAAGCTAACTTCTACTGCTACTGGTATTCGTTAAGGGTCCGGATCCTCTTTAGATGGAATCGATGAGAACCTTAAGGGAACCACTACTTTTAAGATTCCTGTTAGGATTCCTGTTTTTTTAAAATCGTGGTGGTGTTTCCGACATCGGCCGACTAATTCGGAAACGGGCATTCAACTGGAACCCTCCTTTGCTTATTCAATTTCCACAGGGAGATTTCAACGTCCAGAGACCAAAATGCCTCTCGACACGATTGGCCCGAGCCGCATTCAATCAGAACAACAAAACGTTTGACACATCAGCGGCAGACATCTTGGTTGTTTATGAAAATGCCTCAAAAGGCGCTGCCTCGGGACGCTCCTTAGATGAGTCATATGCCAATCCCGCCCCATATTAGATCAATGGTTGTGATCGGCCGAAACTGACTGCACGGCCAATCACAGTCTGGGCTGGAGGTGAGGGCGGGGGGGGGGGGGTTCAGACGCATACGCCACTGCAAATAATACATGAGCTTGCAGATTCGTCAGGCCCCCAGGCTCTGTGTTTCTTATTTCATTAAAATATCTGAGAAAAACTTAAGAAAAGCAATATTTAAACTGCAAGACACCACATCCTTGGTAAACTGTATCTGTCTCCGCTGTGTGTGTGTGTGTTTGCCACTGGCTCTTTCGCGTACCGCTCTTGCATATTCTCAACTTACAACACATCGCCCTCCAGCGTGTCTACGTCCTCATGGTTAAAACATGCGCCTGAACAAGAAGCACAGGCTTAATGAAACGGAACCGAACGTGGAGAACCGTTGAGGAGGGAGACTGATAGATGTGAGGGGAAATTAATATTCATGACCCGCCTATTGATTGAGTTTTAAAAAACGTGCAGTTTGAAAAGGAGATAAGGTTGAGGAGGAGTGATGAGAGGTGGATGGATAGAGCTTGTCTGCATATTCATAAATGTTGGGGTCGCCCAGGCGATGCACAGAGGCATCTGTGAAGTGTGTGATCATGTCGAGCGACTTAACCTACATCCTCTGCATCAGCCCATGGGCTGCGCTGAGCTGCAAGGATCCATCGATTAATGGATTCCTTTACAACTATTCAATGAATCACCGACTGCTCTGACAGTTGATTATTCAGTGAGTCATTTTCTAGACTCTCTGGTTCCAGCTCCCTGGATGTGAATATTTTCAGTTTGCTTAAGACCTCTCTGACAGTAGCCTGAATATCTTTGGGTTGTGGACCAAACAAGACATCGGAGGACTTAGGTTAGGTTAGGTTTGGGAAACACCGATCGACATTTTATAGACAAAACAGCTAATTCATTGTTAGTTGCAGTCAATCTTCCTAACTAGGATAGTACAGTGTAATGTATTGTAGTGTATTATATTGCAGTTTAGTACAATGTATTGTATTGTAGTGTACTGTAGTGTATTGTGGGGTATTGTAGTGTATTATTTTGCAGTATATTGAGTATTGTATTGCAGAGTTTTGTGTGTATGGCAGAGTATTGCAGAGTATTGTACTGTATTGTACTGAGTTGAACACCCCTAGGGCCTAGACACGGCAATACTGTACAGTATTGCCGTGTCTAGGTGTCTTCAACTCTCAGCTGAAGAGTGCCGACTTCAATCCCCTATGTCATGTCATGCGTCCTTGAGCAAAATATGTTACAACCAGGCGCTTTGTATAAATAATTCTCCTACATTTAAGTAACAGTCAGTCAGTCCGATCTCCTACATTTAAGGGACAGGCAGTCACAGTCACATCTCCTTCATTTAAGTAACAGGCTCTCAGTCACATCTCCTACATTTAAGGAACAGGCAGTCACAGTCACATCTCCTAAATTTTAGTAACAGGCAGTTACAGTCCCATCTCGTACGTAAGTAACAGGCAGTCAGTCACATCTCCTACATTTTAGTAACAGGCAGTCAAAGTCCCATCTCATACGTTTAAGTAACAGGCAGTCAGTCACATCTCCTACATTTCAGTAACAGGCGGACAGCCACATCCCCTACATGGAGGAAACCATCTCAGTCCATGACGTTAGAGGCAGATCTGGTCATGTTAAAGGAGACACAGAGATGATCAGAAATGTTATAAATAGAAAACCATAGCGATGGCGGAGCAATCAGAATAATGGCAATGTCCATAGCAACACATTGTGTCAGCAGAGATATATATATATATATATATATATATATATATATATATATATATATATATATATATATATATAATTTATAAGGGTATGTGGTAACCTAAGCTGCATAAGCAGGTTTATGCTGCTTCATTGACAGGTCTCTCCTGAAAGGGAGGTTTATAAATCTCTGTGTGAATCTACCAGGTAAAACCAAAGTAAAACCTAACATTAAGCAGAATGGTCTCATCCTGCAGCTACATGCTGACTCCGTGTGCGTTTCCCCAGAAGGCAGCCCCCGCGACACCAGCGCTCCACGCCGGGACACATTGACCTGACACCACTGACATGTTTCACAGGGCCAAGGGGAAGACTGACACTCTGTGATGTGGCCGGCGGACGCTGGGCTTAGGGTACAGAGGGATGAGGGGGAAGGGGAAACTCAAGGGGGTGTGCGTGCATGATTGTGTGTTTGTGTGCGTGTGTGGGTGTACACACAGACACACACACACACACACACACAAACACGTGTATGCTTGACTTAGGGTATAGAGGGATGAGGTGAATGCGTTTGTGTGTGTGTGTGCGTGTATGTATTTGTTCGTGTGCATGTGTGTATGCGTGTGTTTGTGTATGTGTGTGTACGTGCTTGTGCGTGTGTGTATGTGTTTCGATGTGTGTGCTTGCATGTGTGTGTGTGTGTGAATGTTATTTGTGTGTGTGTGTGTGTGTGTGTGTGTGTGTGTGTGTGTGTGTGTGTGTGTGTGTGTGTGTGTGTGTGTGTGTGTGTGTGTGTGTGTGTGTGTGTGTGTGTGTGTGTATGCTTGCCTGTGTGTATATGTGTGCATGCTCTCTGGGCATTAAATTGTCACGACGTGTCAACTTCTTAATTCATTGTGTCGGAGAAGAGTCCGTCAGCAGCCTATATCCCATGACATACTTGTGACCTTTGACCGGCGACACCCAGCAACATAAGTATTCTGTACGGCGCAATCACAACGCGTCATGCAAATAAAAGAAAAGGTTGACCAACGGCAAAACCAAAACTTGAGGTCTGCTACTACAACATGAATACTACAGGCATCATGCATACTGTTATAAACCAAATCCATCAGTAAATCAGTGGGTCAAATGCACTAAATCACTTCTAAACAACGAGATACTATGTAGAATTAGGGAATTGCACTACTATGTTACCCCTGTTCTGCTAAAGGTTGGTAAACGATTTACAGCCCAACCAAATCACAGGCGACACAAGTCACAAAACCATCATGTTTCAATGAAGAAAATTATGATTTCCCATAGGAAATCAGCCCCCTTTGTGCAAACGGGGGGGCACGAACTACAGGAGTCTTCTGTGGTATCGGTCCTAGGTTACCATGGCTGGACGCTGGCTTGATTGGGGTTTTATTCCGAGGTGCTGCTTGCTTGCTGCTGCGGAGAAGGATCTTGCAGCGAGAGGCATGACTGATAGAGGAAGCTTTCAGCGGTCTGAGCCAAGACATGACGTTTGAGATTTATGGTGGTCTATTTTAAAAAAAAAAAGAAAAGAAAAAACACCACGCGTTCTTTCCGAACGCCACTTTGGGCGAAGCGAGGTCTCGTCGGAGGCACACTGGGTGCACGGCGAGGAACTAGGGGCTGCTTTATTTTCAATATTGAGGCGATAACGAGCACGTTGCACAAGCCAGGGTTAATTGGAGATCGCAGGCTATCGCCTCGGTCTTCCTCGGCGAGGCCGGTCATGAGTTCGCATTCTTTAAACCCAGATTGACAATGTTCCAACATGTGAGGAGGGCTGGTTATACCGCGTTTAATCATCTGCAGGTTTGCACGCAAACGCTGGGTCAAGGCTACGGAGTCACAGAAAGCGAATGAAATGACACTGGAAAAAGTGCATAGTAAAGTAATGTAGATGAAGGATGCGTACAGGTTATCGATCTCAATGCAAACTGCTCTTGTTGTCACACATCGTTGTAAATACAAATAGAGCCAAAATAAAGGGTTTGCGAGGCTTACCTCCCAAACGCGCAGGAAACAGGTGCTAACGTTGACCAAAATCCCTTCAGACGCTAGCCTCCATCTCCCCCGATTAGAAGCTTTCTGGTTTAATTTATGCAGCGGTTGCTTTTAAGATCACTGCACATTCACAATGTATCCCTTGTGCACGCATCGCCCACACTGCATCCCGGTCCACTGTACGGTGTAGCGACGTGCAGAACACCGAGCAGCCTCCACCGCCACTTGGATGGATGCGATGATCTCTCTTCCCATATTTCCTGGGCAGCAGCAGCAGCAGCAACAGCGATGTTTAGGGTTGCACTTCGATAGACATCAGCTCCGACAGTGGGGTGCACGGTGGGTCCCTTGTCTCCAGTGCACTGCGCGACGGCCTGCTGCCAAAATGACTGGCTGCTGGCTGCAAAGAAAACCACACGCGATCCCTTTCAACGCACGCGTCAATCGACTCAGTTATTCAGTTATTAATTTACCCCAGACTCCGGCGCAACTCTGTATTGGTGAATATTTCATTTTACTTTTGTCGAGCTGGGGCGTTTCACCAGAGAGGAGGTGACCGTTTCCCTGTCGCAACGCACACAGAAAATCACAAATCACTTCTAAGAAGGAGGAGAAGAGGAGGAATAAACGCGGCAGGGCACTGCGGTAGGTAGGGCTAAAGAGATTCATTGAGAAACCACCGGATTCACGCTCATATCAGAGCTGGCTCCAAAAAAAGAGAAACCCATGGAGCCGAGGGTGGAGTTCCTTCACCTCCTCCAACAACACGTTGAAGTTGTGAAGTCGCCATTGACATTAACTTCCCAAGAATTGCACTGTAGCACACACACACACACACACACACACACACACACACACACGCGCACACACACACACACACACACACACACACACACACACACACACACACACACACACACACACACACACACATATATATATATATATATATATATATATATATATATATATATATATATATATATATATATATATAATACAGGAGATATCCTCCAGTGCAGTAGCAGTGCCTCTCAGAGACAGTGAGGAATGACTCAGTTTTTTCGGAACATTTAGCAGCAGCAGCAGTAGCAGTGGATCGTCAACCTGGTACAGATGTATCAGGGACCCCCCCCCCCTCCTCTTGTGAGCAGCTGCTCAGGTCGATGTGCAGGAGGCAGGTGCACACACACGCACACACACATACACAGACACACACACAGACACACACACACACACACACACACACACACACACACACAGACACACACAACTTCCAATCCTGTCCCTGTGCCAAGCTGACCCACATGCTTCCATGCCTCCTCGTTTGTTCTATTCTCTCTCTGTTTATGCTGAGTCCATAGGAGCCACACACACACACACACACACACACACACACACACACACACACACACAAACACAAACACACACACAAACATAAACACCCATGTACACACCCACGTACATACACTGACACACACAAACACACACACTCACCCACCCACACGCACCCACATAAACCCTAACACACACACAAACACACAGACACACCCACGCACACCCCTCCCCCCCATTCCGCACACACACACACACACACACACACACACACACACCTACTCACACACACACACACACACACACACACACACACACACACACACACACACACACACACCTACTCACACACACACACACACACACACACACACACACACACACACCTACTCACCCACACACACACACACACACACCTACTCACACACACACACACACACACACACACACACACACACACCTATCTATGATGTATATCCCACTCCCAACCTTCAGCGCCCTACCGTAAAAAGCAGCTCTTCTAACTGTGTGCTACTCCTCAGTATGGCTCCCTGACATCCGTCTTCCTGGTGCCTTTTCTGTCTCCAATTCTGTCCACCTCAACCCTGATTTATGTGTTTATGTACTGTATATACTGTATATGTTCATAGCCTATATGTGTGTGTGTGTGTGTGGATCATCCTAAATGAGATAAAATAACCCCCCTCTTACCCACTTGCTGTAAGTTTTGTGCGTCCTGCCACCTCATGTACGTACGTATTGTGTGTTGCACGTCCTGGCCCTTAAACATAGCAGTAAGCATTGTATAGCATCTTATCCTGTCTTGTTGTATACGGGGATGGGTTAACCTAGCGACTGTTAGGGCTGGGCACTTGTTTCTATGAACATCCTAACTGTATGTGTGTGTCTGTATATAGATGTGTATAGATACAAAATATTTTCAAATATATATGTAAAGTGTCTTTCAAAACAAGTGTGCGTTTCATAGAATGTATTATTATCATCAAAGTCACAGCAACATGTAGAGCGGGAGTAGGATAACATTTTAAAAAAAAACATTAAAACACACCTTCAGTCAGTGATATAAGCTCCCACTTAATAAACATCACCTACACGATGGCTGAAGTCATCGCTGGACTGGATCAAGGCCCTCCCTCTATAGGGTTAGAACATGAAAGACAACGCACAGTCAATCAGCATCCCGCTCGCTCAAACACACAGCCAGTGCTGCTGTGGTTTGTCGTTGTTCCTGGTAGCCGTTGGCGCGTGCCCCCACACCATGTAAAAGGCTTCAGCTGCTTTGGCGGACGGTGAGTTACAGATGGTTTATGGGCTGTGCTCAATGGCCACCGAATGTGCACAACAGTTCCACCGGAGCGCTCCCCTCTGTGCACTTCTGTCGGAGCGCTTTCATCCCTGTTGTTCCTTTAATGGCTCAACCGCAGGTTATCAAGCCATGGCTAATGCATCTCACCTTGATGGATCGCGCATTGTTACACGGGGGGGGGGGGGGGGGGGGG